>NW_023468442.1:0-2235 GCF_013731165.1 Rhagoletis pomonella | reverse complement strand
TTTAACTTTTTTTCATTTTAAATTACGACTTGTCCGACTATTTTGTTAACTAGTATACATACATAGGGTGCCCATTCTCAAGACAAATAAACCATTTATAAATGGTTGTAAACAACGAAATGTTTTCTCTTAAATGGCATATGTAAGTATTTTTCGTCGGGCAAACAGAAAAAAAGTTACGAGCAAGTATATGCTTCAACCTATGAACAACGCGTTTTTTACCTTCAGCCCAGATTTTGAAAATTCTGAGTACCTGTGCATATATATTATTTTTGTTTATATCAATTCAAATCTCACGAAATCACAAATGCAAAAGTATGGTTGACACCGGATCAGCTGTATAAGTATTGATGACCAAATGGTTAAATCGTGTGAATGAATGTGGACAATATTTGTCACTTTACTGCTGTGCGCGAATGTGTGCCAAATCATTTGGATCTTTGGCAGCCAAATCGTCTGATCGCAAAACAAATCATTTGTACATCGCTATCCAAATGCGCAAATGTGGACAAATCTAAATTTGGCATTTTATGTACAAATGTACAAATCGTGTGATCCCTGCTTTACTCATTTTGTTCATAGTAAATGCGATAGCGGCATAATTTCAGATATAATTCGCAAATAATGCGATGTTTAAACGACCGCTAATACCACCGCATAGCCGAAGTCGATATGAAAATGCGCTGTCACACAGACAAATTTTTTTTCCTACCAAAATTTCCTACCATAACCAACCAAAACCTACCAAACATTTTTATGAGTTTTAATATTTGCTTATAATCTCAAATTTTTTAAAAACATAGTTAACATAACATTTAGTAAAACTAAAACACAACTAGTATATTAAAAAACAAATTAACTGCGTATAATGATTCATTTTACTGTACAGACTAATCCATATGTACATATGTCTCTACACACATACATACATATCGTCACTAGATACGAATAAAGGCGCGAGCTCCAAAGTTGATAGCGAAAAAAGGCGAAAAAAAATTTCGGCGAAGAAAGACTCGTAACATAGGTGACGGCAAATAAAGCCGCGTTAACCTCTTTAACAGCGAAGAAAGACCCATAAACTTATGTCCGCGGTAAACTATATTTTCGAGTGCAACAGTATTCCCCAGAACTCCCCAAAGAGTTTTTCCGAGCTCTTTATTCGTGTCTAGTGACGATATTATTATTATTACGTCGAAGATATCCGCGCTGCGACCTAAGAAGATATATTGTGGTAAATCCAAATTGTAATCACTCAAACCTTAGGTTATTTAAAAAGCTCAGCACTTTGGATGAGGCCATGTTCCAAATTTTAGATGGAGAAGGCAATCGTTCTCCAAGGTGTATCAGTCTACGATTCCATGCTTCGTGGACAGGCACATAGAATATACTCGGGGGTTTCTTTCACAAGCCGACAAACCCTACAGTCCGTCTCTACAGAAAGACCCATTTAATTAGAACCGTACGTTAACTTGCAGTGTGCTGTCAGGTATCCTGTAGATGTACCGGAGAAAGGCTAGGGACCATGCAAACGCATTTGGGCTCCACGCTCTGCGAGACAGTCAGCCCTTTCGAAGCCTTCAAACCCTTCATGTCCATGAACCCTCTACAGCGTGACGCTATTGTGAGCTTGCAGGTGGTTCAAGAGTTTGCAAACCTTGATGCCGTTTTAAAAGACTCTAGGCCTTTAACGCTGCCTGAATGTCCGACATAATATTTATTCTGGCCTCGATTGCCTTTTACGATGACATTCGCGAATACAGACTTCGATTGGGATGACCTCCGCCTGAAATATGGTTGAGTACGAGTACATTGGCAGACTTTTCTGGAATCTTAGTCCAAGTACGCCATAATTTATATCGCTACCATTTTTTTTTTCAAAAATTAGTTTTTGATGCAGAATGACAGGTAATACGAAACTACATCGATTTTTCGTGTCTCCTGAAGAATTTCAAAAAATGGACTTGGCACCTTTTCATCCTTAGGTGACAATATATGGATATCCGTATTGCATATTGGCAATAATAAGGTATAGGTTTGTACTTAGGAATCAGGTATATTTACATGATTGTGGCCGCCATTACACGAACGCACCGGTGAAATATTTGTGTAAAAAAGGTTGCTAAAATGTTTGGAGATACGTACATATCTTTTATTTTTCGCAAATAACTATTACTCATTGTCCCGAAACCTACCAAAATCCAATCAAGCCTACCAACCTACCAAATGGAAAAAAAA
>NW_023468441.1:0-5951 GCF_013731165.1 Rhagoletis pomonella | reverse complement strand
TATTAAAGTAAAATTGTTGTTCTCATCGATATTTTTAACTTTGTAGTATCCGTTATATCTATTTTCTAACTTATGGGAGGCCTCTTCTCTAACTAATACTAAATCTACTATGTTTATTTCCTTACTATAGCTACTTTTATCATAATTTGTTTTTTGTTTTTCTTTTGTTTAGCCTCTTGGACTAATTTCCTAGCTCTTTGCTGTGCTATTTGAAGTCTATATTTTACTTCTTTGTCATAAGCTTCGTGATTGTACAATGGGCTGATTTTATTTTCTTTTAAAAAATCGTAGTTCGGTGGGTTTTTTGCAAATATTAGTTCAAAAGGACAATATTTATGTGTGGTTGATGGCGTCGTATTGTAACAATACGTGAAATACCTGAGGTATTCATCCCAATCATCTTTGTCACTGGATATGTATGAACGTATATATTCATTGAATGTCCGGTGACTGCGTTCTACAGTACCCAAAGTTTGATGATGATACGGTGTTGAAGTTTTATGTTCAATTTTTAACAGTTTACACAGTTCTTTGAATAAGTTGTTTTTGTATTCTGTGCCCATGTCCGTCATCATTGTATTCATGCGTCCATAAATCAAAATGAAATTTTCGAACACTGCTTTAGCGACTGTTGTTGCGTGTTTGCTTGGGACTGGGATCGCTACCAAGTATTTGGTTAGGTCACATATGATGGTAACTGCATATTCGTTTCCATTTATCGATTTCGGTAATGGTCCGACTGTATCGATTTGTACAATATCAAATGCCTTCGGAGGTGTCTCCGTTATTGTCATTGGTTCTTTTATATGGTTATTGGTCTTATTCTTCTTGCAGTGGATGCAGTTTTTTATGTATTTTCTTATGTCGTTTTTCATATTCAGCCAGCTATACTTCTGCTTGATTTTATCTGTCATGCGATTTATTCCTGGGTGGCCACCACTAATAGGATCGTCATGATATTTGTGCAGAATTTCTTTTATTTTCCCGGGATTTGTCACATATATAACCTCTGGGGTTAGAGCGATTGTTAGCTTTTTGAGAACTTTGTTACCCATTTCTATAAATTTGCCTACTGCAGTATAATTACTTTTAAACAATTTGTCCCCTAAGGACAACTGTATTTGTACAAGTCCTAAATTGCCGGCTTCTCTTTCAAGCCTGGTAAAGAATTGTCCTAGCTCAATCTTATCCTCAACAATTAGGTTGCTTGTATCCAAAGTGCTACAAATTTTCTTTCCTTTTTTGAAATATAATTTCGGAGGAGTGAAAACGAGCTCGACATGTCTTTTTACTTCAAATTTATTTAGCGTTTCGTAAATTTTGGGGTTCTCTTTGTGACTTTCTTTATTTTCAGCATTACTGCTGGTCTGTTTCGCTGCTGATCTTGTTGTTATTTTTAATATTTTACTTGCTTCCACTGACATATCTTTTAAGTTTGTAATTGTTATGCGGGATAATGCGTCCGCAATATGATTTTCTTTTCCGGCTATATACTCCACTTCAAAATCGTACTCTTCTAAATCGAGTCTTACTCGTGTCAGCTTAGATGAAGGGCTCTTCATCGAGAATAGGTATGTTAAAGGACGATGGTCAGTTTTAACTAGAAATTTTCTGCCATAAACATATGGTCTGAAGAAGGTTATGGCCCAATGGATTGCGGCCAATTCTTTTTCTATTGTGGCTTTGTTGGTTTCACCTTTGGTGAAGGACCTAGAAGCGTAAGCAATTGGTAACTGTTTGCCATTATGTTCCTGACTAAGGACTGCCCCACAAGCGTACCCACTAGCGTCTGTTGTTATGCAGAATTCTTTAACGAAGTCTGGGTATTGCAAAAGTTTTGGACTAATTAATGCTTCCTTTAAATAGGCAAAAGCTTTTTGACATTCTTCTGTCCATTCGAAGGAAACATTCTTTTTGCAAAGCCTAGTTAATTTTCGTGAGTGCTCTGCGAAATTCGGTACGAATCTTCTGTAATAGTTGCAGAAAGCTACGAATCTCTTAACTTCGTCCGCTGTTTTTGGTGTTGGGTAATTTTGAACTGTTTCAAATTTGCTCGGGTCGGGTAATATTCCCTTGTTTGTACATTTATGTCCTAAATAAGTTACTTCTTGGCTGAAAAATAGGCATTTATCTGGATGTAATTTTAGGTTGAATTTTCTGCAAGTGGAGAATACGTCTCTTAAATTTTTTAGCATGTGGTTTTCAGAACAACCTAATACAACTAAATCATCCATGTAGAGAAATGCTTGAGGCCTGCAAATGCTAGGGTCATCATTCTTTGGAATGAATTCGGTGCTACTTTTAATCCGTAGGGTAGTCTTTTGAATCTATATGTGCCATTATCGGCTGTAAATGAGGTTATATCCCTGGAGTCGGGGTGTAATTCGATTTGATGAAAACCTGACATAAGGTCTAGGCATGAAAAATATTTTGCTCTTCCAAGTTGATCTAAAATATCGTCAATTCTTGGAAGTGGGAATTTGTCTGCTGCTAGCTTTTTATTTACCTGTCTGTAGTCTACCACTAATCTCCATCTTTTTTCTGTTTTACCTGGGAGTAATTTTTTAGGGACTAATAAGATTGGGCTATTATATTCCGATATGGAGGGTTCTATTATGTCATCTTCGATTAACTTATTTACTTGTTTGCTTATTTCTCCTTTTTGCGTTTGAGGCAATCTATAATTTTTTATGTAAACAGGAGTGTCATCCTTCATGTATAATTTTTGTTTGTAGAAATTATTAGAGGAAATTGGTTCTGTTTCTAGTGCAAATATGTCTATGAATTCTGTGCATAGTGTTGTTAGTTGAGAGTTGACAAATTGTGGAAAGTTTTTTGTTATTCTTTTTAATTTCTCTGTATCATTGCAATTTTTATCGTGTGTGGTTGTTTTAATTAGTGTGTAATCGTCTAAATTTTCGGTATTGATCTTGTAATTTTGAATAGTTGTGTTTTTATGTGTTGTGTTGATAATTCTAACAAAAGTTTGATCTTTATTTGTGATGGTGTTTGCTATGAAAATGCCTTCAGATAATTGTTGGTGTGGTATGAAGATGTTTTTGTTATCGGTGTTTACTTTGACTTGTCTAATGACTTCAGATCTAGCAGGGATAGTAAGTGTCTTGACAGACAGACAATTTGTTAGGTGCATTGTTATTGTTTGGGGGAAATCATATGGCCTTAGGATTAATTTATCCTCTGTTTTGCTATAATCTAAAATACAATTGTATTTCTTTATGAAATCTAGTCCTATTATTCCATCGCATGGGATTGGAAAGTCGTCTTCTACGACATGGAATTTATGGTAAATTAGAAGGTCATCACCTTTTAAATCCGCTTTAATTGTGCCTAATGTGCTAGTTATTCCTTGACCAATGCCCTTTAAATCTGTAATTTGTTCTTTATTAATTTTGTGAGTTTTACTAATTTGATGCATTTTTATAATGGAAATGTCTGCTCCCGTATCAATTAAAAAATTTGAAATCGAGTTATTTAGGGATGTCCTTGTGGATATATAGCTGTTTAGATTTAGGTTCAGTACACATATTTGTCATTCTATTAATTTTGAAGTGGAGCTTCCTGGTTTTCCGTCTGGGTGCAGCTGCGCACATTGCGGGTCTGGTTGTATGATCTATTGCCGTTTTGGGCTTGTGATCCTCTTCGGTTATTATTATTATTGCTGTACGACCTCGAGTTATTGTTGTATCTCGGTTGTGGTCTGAATCTCTGATTTTGGTAATTTCCATAGTTATTACTTCGGTATCCTCCCCGGAAATTGTTCCTATACTGACTCTGTTGTCGTACGTTCAAAATTGTATTCGAGCTGCCTGTTATTTCGGTACAGCTGTTGGTGAACTTAGAGATCGCATCGTTCATTGTTGTGAACGCTCCCGCTTGCATTATCATTTTAACATTATTGTTGGAGCTGTTTTTACACATTGCCTTGACGGCTGCCTGTGTAGAATATCTCGTTGCTAAGTCTGGGTTTAATCCATCCGAGATATATGCTCCTTCTAGTGATCTGGTAATTTTTTCTATTTCCGCTGTGTATTGGTTAGCAGTTTTACTACGTTGTTGAACGTTTAGAAGTTTAGCGGTTAAAACCTCTACCGATTCACCTTTTATCGCGTTTTTGAGTTTTGTTTTTATTTGTCCAATCATGTTTTCATTACTGATGAAGTTTCTTGCCGTTCCTTTTAGCTTGGTCTTTATCATTGTTATTGCTAAAAGTTCGTGCTCATCCTTGATTTGATCAAGTATGTCGAGGGCATCTAAGAAGCTGTGTAAGTTTTCTGGCTTCCCATCAAACTCTGGGAGTACTGACGAGGCGGTTTTAATGAATTCGACTACTGTTTGTACCATTGCGACGTTTATGGTTGGGATGTTTACTTTTTTGGTGTCTTCCCCTTGACTTAAAGAGGGTGATGGAGTCCGGCTTCGGACGCGTTCTGACAGAAGTAAGTTAAAATCAACCTGGAGATTCTCCTCTAATGTGGTTGGTATTGTTACTTCTATATTGTGTCTAGCTAACGAAGATACAAGTTTATCTCGTACTGCAATGAAAAATTGGTAAGCTTCCTTTTGGTGTTCTGTGGTAAGTATGCGATTTGCTACATTGATCACCTGTCTAATGTTATTAAGGGCTTCCAAGATTATGTTCAAATGTTTTACTATAGTTTCCGTTGTTATAGGAATACTCTTATTTATACATTTGTATGATTTACTAGCTTTAGTTTTTTCGTCAGTTAACGTGTCATGGATTTCTTTCCATTGATTCATTTCTGGTTTAAAACTTTTGGCATTTTTGAAAGTTGTTTCTTTTTATTGAGAGAGTTATACGCGTTGTTGTACATTGTTTAATTGTCTCAATTTGTTTTTAATGTAATTTTTTATCAAGATTACCATTGCGACAATTAAATATGTAGCTACGCATGCAAAAGCGGTCAACCACTTATCGGGAACTTCTTCCTTGTTTTCTACGATAGGATGTGGGTGATAATTAATTACTTTAGTTTCGTAGGTGTTTTCACCTGAGGTTTCTTTTCCTACTTCGTATCCTGCTATTCCTATTAATATGCCGTTTAGTGCAATTTTCCACCAAGTCATTTTTATGTTAATAATATTTTACGGTTGAAAAAAAAATGAATGAGAAAAACAATTTTCCTTTTTATTATTAGTTCTTGTTTTTTAATTTAATAAAAAAAAAATTTTTTTTTGTATTTTTATTAGTTATAGCTATCTTATTTGTGCTAACATTCTCCTTGTTTCTTCTTCCCTAGTTTTTGGATTTATGACGTCTACTAAGGTGGTTTCCCTGTTCATACTATAAATTTCCTAATGATCCTTTTGGTGGTTCTGCGTTGTTGTTGTTGCTGGGTTCCACCCATTTTTGTGCAGATCTTTTAGTTTGGTTATCAACTTCTTCTTTTGTTGCCCGCGACTGATGTTAATTATTCGCTGTAGTTCTGCACATTCTTTTTGGTGCCTTCGCTTTCTACCTCCACGTTTTTTGGGTTTATGTTCGCAGCTTATTCGTTGCCTAAACTCTTGTAAGTTAGCTTTTTGGCGGTTTTGCCTTTGCCGGTATTCCTCTAGGGATATTGGTTTGGGTCCTATGACAATTTTTGTAGGGATGTATTTGGGGTATTTTTCTGCGTTTTTCGATCCTTCCGGAACGTATTCCTCTGCCATAATGTACTGGCAGGGTCTTGATAGAGTTGGCAGGGTCTAGATTTGGGTTGGTAGGATCTAGCTTTGAGCTGGCAGGATCTAGCTTTGAGCTGGTAGGATCTAGCTTTGAGCTGGCAGGATCTAGCTTTGATCTGGCAGGATCGCCATGTAAATATTGGAAGGAGTTTAGTATTTTCTTAGCTCTACAGCCGCATTAATGTGAGCATTAAAATGCCCCACAATGATTCCAAAAGTAAAACGCAAACGTTGAGTCTTAAAGT
>NW_023468440.1:0-5951 GCF_013731165.1 Rhagoletis pomonella | reverse complement strand
GTTGTTGCCAGCATCAAAAATACCAATCGACTAGGCTTTGGGTGTTTTCAATATGTACATACTTGCATAAGCAGTAACCAGACACATATCGGCCGTTATATTATAAAATATTATGTCTACTGTTATCCCAGTGCACCATTAGTAATTGTACCAGCGAGATTGTTTAAAAAAAAAACTCCCCATAGCTGCATTTGTTAAGTAATTTTTACCAAACGGTATATTAGGCACTCTTTAGGTTTTAATATGGATGAGTGTTTTTAGGTAACTCGATATGGATGTTGGCAGACACAATGTTTTAAAGTATGCATTCGCTGATTTAACTTGTAGTGCTCGCCATACGTTAGCTCACCTTAGGAACGAGGCACACTTAGGCATACTAAATAAATTTTTTTTTCAAAAATAACAGTTAAACTTTGACTTCTATTTTTCCGATCAAAACTAGAAGTTAAAATTTCTTTTTTTTTTCAATAAAAGATCAAACACAGTGGTCTTGAAGCAACCATAGCTATGACTAAAATGCCAACCAAAACGACTTACATAACTGTCTTTGTACATAATCATAGATCAAAATTTCGTTGAAAATGAAATTCCATCTGCTCCTATGCTTAAAATTATATAAAATGTTGATCTAGAACTTTCCAAATCCATTTATATAATCGCGAAAGTCTATGGTAATATAATTATAACACTTTCTTACGTTATAAGCATAAAATATTTTAACTTAGTTATTCAAGAGATAATATTACATAATTGCATATTTTAATAATTCTTATTGCATAAATTTTATAAATTTACAAAGTCAATATAAAATATTATTTTATATAAATTCATATGTGTTTTGATGAAAATTCAACGACAGTTTTTTTTTAATTGATTATATATTTAGGGTCGTCAATCGAATTAACTTTATAATTGAGCCAAAATCTTAAAAATACGCCATGAATGGATTCTCCAGCTTGCTCCGACCACATTCCGAAGCCGTCGTTGCCTAAAAAATGCAGACAATGTTCCAAATGATTTAGAAGCACGTGAATTTTTAATGTTTCCGACATTTCTGTGCTTCGGAAGGCTTTAGCGAGTTTACTTACATGATTTTTTAATTCTGACCCAACTGACAAAGCAGTCAACCCATTGGTGGAGTTTTTTTTCACTCAATACATTTAAGGTATGTGCTCTCCCTTGTATAACTTTTGGATGGCTGGTTGCCCGAGCAGTGAGCCAGATATAACAAGAGCATGAAGTTGTTCTTGTTTCTTTTGTCGAATCTTCATAGTTAGGCATGTTTGGAAGAGGCCGCGTTGCATTTGGTATATCATTATCTCGGTCACAGAGAACCCTACGACATGTACCACAAATGCCTAATGGGAACTTCGAATTGGTCAATCTAAAATTTTCACTAACGTATTTTTTAATAAAACACACCAATTTTCCGGTTATATTAAATTCTGAAGGTTTTGACGATCCGAATTTAATCTTTCTCCCACAAGGCGCGCACACTTTAAATCTGTTCTCTTCGTTATTACACTTATGTTGCGGATGACTTATAGAAGACATGATGTGCAATCAAATAGCTTACACCAGAAATATTATCATCGAGAAAAATACTATCTGTTTTTTTTTACACTAATATACAAAACGATAACTTTAGAATACTCTGTTGAACAAGAAATACTAACAATTGCAGTTAAATTTTTTCCAAATTTTCATTTGACAATATTTTAGGCATAGGAGCAGATATGATTTTAATTCCAACTGCATATTGGTGTATGGGTGCCTTCCAAAACAGGTATGCAAGCAGTTTTGGTTGGCATTTTAGTCATACCTATCATTGTTTCAAGACCACTGTGCAAAGTTAAAATTTTACTATTATTTTTCGGATCAAAAATAATATCTAAATACTTATGCAGTTAGGAGCTTTTACATAATAAGTAAAACAACTTGGATATTTAGGAGCTGCTAGATACCAAAGTACAAAAATTTAAAGTATTTAGTAAGCGCAAAATATTTTGGTCCAAAGTCCTCAGGTACTTTGGAGATGCAAAATACTTTCGCTAAATAGGTATTTAGTCTCGATGGGTACTTTATGAATTTGGAGAAATTTAAAAAATTTACACCTTAACTTACGCTCACTTCAACTAACCTCACCACAACTCACTTCACCCCATCACAAATCCACTCATCACACCTCACTGAAACTCACTACACCTCATTCTACCATATCTGAGTTTACCAAACTAACTCACCACAACTGAACACATCACACACGTTCTCACCACACCTCACCCAAATTCTCGGGACCATTTCGGGATTTCCTAGACTACTTCTAGATGCCCGGGATTATTCCGTGTTTGTCGGACTTATTTCAAAATTTTCGTTGTATCTATCGATTTTCGTTGTATCTATCGATTTTGATAGCGATAAATATAGATTATTTGCATCGATATATTTATTGCTGTTTTGATCGCTATATTTATCGATATATTGTGGTGTCGCAATAGTCCCGAAAATATCGAACTATTGCCTAGAATCACAAAAAATCTTGAAAGTAATCCCAAAAACTCCGAATAAGTCTCGGAAATCTCAAAATAGTCCCGAAACTCCTAAAAATCTCAAAAGAGGCTCGAAGATCCTGAGAAAATCCCAAAAATACCGAAGTAGCCCCGAAAATACCGAAATAGTCTCCAAAAGCTCGATTTTCGAATCTCGGACATCTCAAAGCAGTCTCGAACGTTCTGAAATAGTCCCGAAAATACCGAAATTCTTTATTTTTACTCTGATCAAATAACAAGTATTTAGTGAAGCCATAAATACTAAATCCTTTTCTATCCAGTATTTGGTAAAGACAAATCCAAGATATTTAGTGAAGTAAAGCCTCAGGGTAGCTCTCGTTGGGTGAAGCTAACTAAGTACTCTTAGACTAAGTATTTTTGCGCTCGATATTTAGTAACATTCAAAATACTTATGTAAATTGTACTTTTGTATTTACCACAATTTAAATGCCTAAATACTTTTGTGCTTAATACTTTATACTTAGTAAATACAATTTTTCCCATCACTGGTTTAAATTTTGGCTTTTAGTATTCCGATCAATCCAAGTAATCGCTATTTCATCGGCTTGTAAGTGTTTAAGTTAGAAACGTTTTTTTGCTTAGTATAAACAAGATATTAGTCCTTTCTACAATGATAAGCCAATAAGCGATGCTATAAACTAATATGAAAACCAAAAGTAAAGTGTTATTTTTGATCGAAAAAATATAATTAAATTCTGTCGTTTCTAATTTTAAAAAGATAAGTCAAGTATTAAGTTTAATTTTCGGTCCGAAACATAAAATCAAACTGTTCTTATTCTGGATCGATAAAATAAAAGTCAAACTACCTTAGACCGGAAAAATAAAAGCGAAATTTTAAATCTTAATTTTTGTGAAAAAAAAAACAAAAAAATAAATTTTAACTGTTATTTTTCACCAAGAAAATAAGTAACATTTTTGCTATTATTTTTTGATCGTAAATTTGTCGATGAGAGAAGCGATTATTTAGCAACTTTTTTGAAAACAACTAAAAACACATATAAAAACTGAATTTTTAATTTTAACCCCAAGTGGACGAGAGGTTTTCGTATTGAGATCTTGCCCTTAACCCTTTCTGAACCCTTACTCGTCCATTTTCAATATTATCGTTAAATCGCTTTCAAAATAATATGCAGAAAATAAATACGCTTCTTTTGCTTTCGATCTCCAAAACTATATTACGGTATAAATGCATATTTATGGAGTATAATACCAATCCAGTTTTTTTTTGTTAACTTTTGTTTACTGGCACATATGCAGTCCATGGTTATTTATGTATGTGCCGCACATGTATGCACATAAATTGGTGCGCTTGCTTTTCATTTACATAATTTTCCATTGAGTTTGCGAGGCATTTTTTATTATTATAAAATTAATTATACTCCATGCAATTTTTATCCATCATTCTCTACCGAACGGCAGGCAACCTTTGCGTATCTATTAATATTAACTACATAGTCGGCACATTCATCACCACAGCCACTACTGCATACATACAAAGAACACTACCAAGGTTACCAACCGGCAGTAGCAACTGCTGCAACTTCAAATCGCTACTGGTATAGCAGCTGATAGCGCAGACTGACTGATAGGTTATATATATATATATAAAAGTATGTATATGTATATCTGGCCACCACCTGTTTCGACGATTGCACCTTTTTACAATTTTTGCACTTCGTGAGTGAGTGATTAATTTATGTTGCATAGCAGCCATAAAAAAAATAATGATGCTTGCGGTCATACATCAAAACAACAACAACAACAACAACAATAGCAACAACAGCGGCGGCAGCAGCAGCAACAACAGATATTAAAGCAATAAACCTAAAAGCAGTTTATGGTAGCAGCAAAACCATCAACAACAACCATGGCATATGGCATGTGCGGTGCAACCATAGTGTCATGGCAATAAATGTATTTCAATTACATATCAATTTCATACTTAAGCATCAATAAATTATGTATGGTAAACACATTTATAAATGCATAAATAAAAAGTTTAAAATTTGTATGATATTAAAAAATTATATGTATATTTATTATCAAAAAGTCAACATGAAAGCCAGTTCAATAGTTAGTCAATTCTGTTGGTCGGTAATTTTTTATTGACATACCCAGTCGGAAAAGTAGTAATGCATTAAGTGCGTGATAAATAATATAATGCATTTCTTATGCGTTCACGATAATCTTACTGCTAACTATAAACTATATAATCAGCATTCCAATGTATTCAAAAAGTTTCAAAAATTTCATATCAAAACACATTCATTTCTCGATACTAGTTAATGCAAACTTGAATGCCCCATTTTTTTTTTTTGGAACATCGCCCTGCATTTTCGAATGTGAAAGGGATTGTTTTACTGATTATTTTTTCGATTACTATACATTACTACATTTCCCACTGGGTATTTATGTATTTATTTTTTCCTTTATATGCATTTTTGCTCATCTTATTGAACTCTTAGTCATTTCAATATTGTGGCTGCATACATTAAATTTAAAATATATTCTAAATGTTTTATAGTTAAACCGAAAATTTTTATTTGGCTTGTTGTTTTTTAGTACTGTTATACTTATCTCACATTCATTGGTTGTATTTGATGCAACAAGAAACAAAAGGCGCAAAACCGATTATTGGCAGTTCAACTGAGTCAAGCAGTGTTGCACTTGGTATTCAACTCGAGTTGAAAATTTACCGATTATGCTTAGTACCTTTACCTAAGTTGAATATAACTGAGTAGAAAAGAACCATAAACTTGTAGCTCGGGCAAAGCAGTGCCCATCGCCGTTCTACAGTGATCGGCATAAGGGTGATGTGTCGATTTGCTTAAGACAAAAAAGGAAAGAAATGAATTTTAAGTTTGCATTGCGAATGAAAAAATCTAAGTTTAGTATAGAAAATGTTACTCATACGCCATGTACGAGTATGTACGAGTACGGCTAAGTACCAGAGATGTAAAATAATGTATTCATTTGCGATAACTATTAGCAGTAATGGATGTTAAGCAAATAACCACGTGATTATCGTGGAGTTAAAGTTTGAAGAATTGCTTGAGGTATTTTAATTGTTTTGACGTGCTAAAATTAGAAGTGTTAAAATTGTTAAGATTGAAGTCAAAGTGCACTGAAAAATTAAGTCATTAAGTGACTCCACCAATTGACTAAATAGTCGGACCTCAAAAAAAGACTTCAGATGTCATTTGTTTTTTTTTTCCAGTTTTTAGTTAAAACGTTAGTCAATGAATGCATTAAAAAATTTAAGTCAATGACTGTGACTTCAACTGATTTAAGTCGCATATGATTGCATTCATTTATAACCCTGCTATGTACGATATGGCGTATGAGTAACATTATTTCCTGACCCTATTTCATACAAAAAAA
>NW_023468439.1:0-5952 GCF_013731165.1 Rhagoletis pomonella | reverse complement strand
AACTCAGGGAAAATCTTTCTCAGGGTACAACCGGCAAATCTAGCTATGACTTCATTTATAACAAATTTAAAAGCTTTTTTGATAGAATCAATGCCAAAACGTCGTTTTCTAGGCATGAAATTTTACAGTGGAGACGTTAGTAAAGAGCAGCTAAGAAGCATATATCACTGCAAGTTTCGAGAGCTACAAAACAAAGGTTACCATGTAATTGCTACGGATGCGTCGGTATTGGGTGAAGTCGTAGGCGTGGCCGTCCATGACCCCCAAAAAAATGTTTCCTATATGTATAAACTTTGTGAAAATCTCTCGTCCGCGTTTGGGGAACTGATGGGAATAGTTAAGGTTGTTGCGATCATGACTAGATTGAATATCAAAAAGTATGTCATTATGACTGATAGTATGGCAGCGGTGAGATTACTAGCGAAAGATGTTACGTCAAATTACCTGGTCGCTGCTATTCACAATACTATTTTTAATTCACATTATAAAAACATCAAAATAATTTGGGATCCCGTGGGCATAAGCTTTAATGAAAGTGCAGATATGGCTGCGAAAGAGGCCCTGGATAAAGGGTTAGAGATCAGGTGTGACTAAACGTTAGGTGAAGTGTTATGTAAGATCACCAAAGTCATATGGGAAGAATGGGAACAAGAATTTAGAACGCTGAGTAAGGATAAGGGGAAGTTTTTTGCTAAGAATATTAAGTACAATGTGAAAAACTTACCGCGGTTTCGTAGTAAAAAATTTAATTTTTATGTAGCTGACATTAAACTTATTAATAGACTTTTGACTGGATATACCTATGGGCGTACGTACCTGAGCAAGTTTTTTGGAGGTGTAGGGGACTTATGTTCAGTCTGTCAAGTCAAAGAAACCTCTGATCACCTTATTTTTGAGTGTCCAAAGTTTTCGGCTGCCAGAGATAATTACAAGTTTTTTGATAAATTCAATAATTTAATTGCGTTTTTTAATGTTTCAAATCCAGACTGTATTAGAGAATTGATCCATTTTCTTCAAAGGGTCAAATTGAATAAAGTTCTCTAGTTTTAAGAGAAAAAATAAATAAAATAAAAATAATAATAATAATAACAATTAATAGATATCATTATAATAATTAAATGTAAATATATACATATATACGTATATAAATATATATACAAACAAGTATGGAAGGTTACAAAATATAAAAAAAAACAGCTCTGGTAGTTGCTAAGAGATCTACCTCACCTCAATTTATGACTAATTTAAAAAAAAAAAAACTAGAAGAATAAAAGTCAGTAAAGACAAGTCTTTTTTGTATAATTTCTGATTTAATTGCTTAACTTCTTTTGCACCAGAGCAACTGTCCAAGTGTTCCAGCAGTAAAAAGTTACGAATTGGCACAGCAGAAATGTAAAATTTTCTCGCCATAATAAAAAGTTTTTTCAACATGGAACTTTTCTACTAATTGACATGAAATTACTATCTCAACGCTCGGAGCGCTGCCACTGAGGGCCTTTGCCAACTGATAAAAAAGAGAAAATTTGGAAAGACCAAACAAAAGTTTTGAGATTTCTCGTAGTGAATACGAATGCCATAGTTTTTACCTAGCTCGTGGGACTAGGCAAAATTTTGACAGCTTGTAAATATGTACACATAAAGTTGTAGGCGGTAATAAAGAGTCAAAGTCAAAATGGAGAAAAGAACAAAAAGCGTACGTTAATTGTTAGTTATAAAATAAATCCAATTTATTTGCGAATATTTGTTTATTCTATTTATTGAAAGGCAACCACGCGGAAAAGCTTGTGTTAATTATATTGATAATTGTTAATTATATTGATAAATTCTTAAGTAACATAAAATCCACAAAAGAATACATTGCTTGCATGATACAAAAAAGAAGTTAGTTCCATTGTCACATTTTCGTCGCCATATTAACAACCTGACAATTAAGCAGATTGTGACATTTCGTGCTACCATATCCAATATCTAAAATCCTTCAAATTGTATTATTAATTTTTTGTTTATTTAAAGCATTTTGTTCTTATAATTGAAATTTGAACAAGCAAACGGTCTTTTGTTGGGTATGGTTCGGTTATTTGTCCAATGATTTTGGGTTGGGCAGATTAGGGTTATTTTTTCTAAGCGCGGTCGAAGACCTCCAACGTGGAGAGGTATTCTGCGCGTAAATCTTTTGGTTGCCGTAACCCGAGCTTACATTTTCTGGCAAAATGCTAAGTTTACCACATTTTCAAATGGGTGCCGAGCGGTCAGAGAGGTGAAGGGTGACTTGCCTTAAAGTTTGGACCGTTCTCTTTCTAATCGGCGGAGTCATCAATTTTTTTTTCACACCCGCTCCAATATTGAACAGTAAACTATATTTAAGGGATTCGCAAGCCACCATACACATTGTTGTGCACGCCACAAAGCTCCTGCTGGCACTTACAAAAGAAATCAACACCACCAATTTGTATTTAATGAACGTTGACGTTGTCACCGTTGAAAAGTTGTTCGTTGATTTCACTGAAATAATAGTGGTATTCATCTAAACCGATAACTTTATCAAGCAGATAATCTTATAAGTTTACGCACTCTGTTACACCCACACTCTCTTTTCGTTTACAATTGCCACAATAGTTGTGTTTTCTTTCGTTATAGAGCTCAGTATCACTAACTTTATACTACTAGCACGGGTATAAAGAAATTATAGAAACTACCTCACTAAATTGGAAACAATTATATTTTATTTATTTATTTATTATTTATTTTATTTATTTACTAGCCAATGCCCGCTTACTTCGCGGCGCCTAATAAGAGCTTTTCGTTGGCCAATGCAAAAGAGCGTTTAAAAACAAAATTAGTCTGTAAAGTCAAAATTTTTGATTTAAGTTGAAACCACTAAGGTGCAGTATCCTCCTCTCACATAGGCCAATAATAGTAACGCTGTGATACCATATGGAATACCTATCCCTTTTGGTGTCATGAGCTTTACCAATGGTCTTATTTCCACTCGTGAGATCTCTGCCAAGCATGCGTAATCTTTTTGTATGATCTTGCAACTACAACATTGGTGCGATGCGTATGCCAATAAAAGTTCTTATAGAGAAACTCAAGAGCACAGAAGTGAGTTTTCTGTTATAGGAGGGCCTAGAATCCTCGCTGTCATATAGGATGAAAAGTTTTCCGGTACATTGCTAAATGAGTCGTGTGATCTCTTAAGTATCTTTCAAATGGAGCAATTGATATACCTACGGTGATCTTTCCTTGTTAATTCACCACTTTTACAAACTTAACCCCATCCTTCATTTAGACATCTGAAAACTAAATTCGTATAACTTAAACATAGGGCCAAAGTAGACCAACCACGGGGTTTCTATACATTTCGGCTGCAGCGCCATCCATTGGGTTCATTTTCTGTAAAACCATTGCTTACCATAAAATGAATACCTTAACTCCAGCGGCACTAATTGGGTAAATTTTTATCAAAAGAATTTTCCATCATACAGGTACATAGCTCACATTTAAAATTTGAACGAAATCGGTTAATAAATACGATTTTTATAAATAACTCTACTCCAGCACCACCTAGCGAGTTTTCTAGTAGCATGTAATATATGTATGTCAGATAACCTCCGACAATCTGACGGAACTCTATTCAGTGGTTTTTGAGTTTATTCCGAACAACGAAAACGGCTATCATTTTATGCAAATAGGTATGTAGATATAGGGCAGTCTATAACGAAACCCGAAAAATCAAAGCTCCATTCTTTGTGCAAAATTTAAAAAAATTCTTAAAAATATTCACATAAATTTTACCTTATACTAAAAACTAAAAACAAAGTTACAATATTTCAATGGGATTTAGAAATCTAGGAGAAAATGGTTCCCAATCGAGTGATACTTGTGCGTTTACGTAAATGTATATCGATGCAGTCTTTCCAATAATTACCACTTTTCGCCATAAGTACGGTATTGATAAAAAAATGTAGCTGTGTAGAATTTCAGGACGTTAGCGTAAGTAGTTCCAGAGATAAGCTATATGGGAAGTTCAGTTTGTATGGAAGGAAGGAGCCACGCTCCTTTTCCAATGCATTTGCAATATATGCACCAGTGCTAAGTTCAGTTTCCCAGCGTAATTGGTTTTAGAGATATATTGGTTTTTTACGTTTCAGTCTGTATAAGAATTTTAGGAATATCTCGAGCTACATACCGAGTAAATTTTTGGTCAGAATATTTATTTTCAAGGTGTTGCCAAATATGAACCAAGTCGGTGCAGCCGTTTAGTAGTTTAGTGAAATACATTGTAAAGAGAACTGTATGAAATTGTTAAACGTGACGTCTCAGATTTCTTAATTTTTTGGCAGCAACAACGAAAAGTTTTAATTTCTTTTAGCGAAAAACCTTCCACACAGAAAAAAAAAAGTTTGTGGTTATATCAAGGCGAAATTTTGAGAACGGTCCGTTGCTAACTCTAAATATAAACTACGACACACTGGAAAAAGTTAATACGTTCAAATACCTAGGAATAATGATCGACGATAAACTAAAACAAAAAAAAAAAATTATTCTATATTTTCAATTAAAGCTCTAGCAATATGTACATCGGTGAAAACTGCATTTAACTCCATACATTAGCTTTTGCGTGATGCGCTTACAAACATACAGACAAACATACCAAAATTTTATATTTGGCTTCTGTTGATCTAATAAGCCCTATTAATTTTTCTTTAACATATTCTCAAATACTCTCGTTTGATTCCCATATGGCAACACTTAGTTTATATTATAAATTTAACTGAATTAAAGTTTTCAAACCCGCTTCAAGAATATTTCATTTATTTTACAAATTTTAATGAATACAATTTTTCAATCAGATGGCAAATCCCCTAAAAATATTTTAGCATTAAAATTTCCTAGCCTCTTTAGTTTGATGCCAATATTGCAATATTTAATTTATGCTATCAATTAAATTAAATTAAAGTTTTCAAATAGGTGGCAACCTTCCCCAAAAACATATTCAGCTGTAAGCCGTTGTAAATTTCTTTCTTTTGACAGCCATATTGCAGTATTCACTTTACCGTATCAATTGACCTAAACTGAAATTTTAAACACAGGTGGCAACTCTCTAATTTCTTCTTCTATATTGGAAGCTAAATCTCTAGCGATACAACGGTGAAAACTGCATTCAATTCCATGTTTTCGACTGATGTGCGTACAAATATACAGACAGACAGAGATTCAAAAATTCTAAAAATTGTTTATTTGGCTTCTGTAGCTTAAATAAAAACCCACCATATTAATTTTTCGTTAATATCTATAAGGTACAGACATCGACCTGTTACAATTTTATTATATGTATAGATGTAGATATAGATTTCATTTATTTTATCAATTTAATACAATAAAATTTTTCAAACAGGTGGCAGCCATCCCTAAAAATATTTTCGGCAATATAATTTCCTAACCCCTTTCAGTTTGATCCCCATATTGCAATATTTAATTTATCTTATAAATTAAATTAAATGTACATTTTCAAACAGGTGGCAACTCTAAAAAAGTGGTTTTGGCTGTAAGCCTTCTTCAGCCTCTTTCTTTTGACGCCCATATTGCAATATTCATTTTTTCTTATCAATTTACTTAAACTCCAATTTTCAAAAAGGTCGCAGCTATCTAATTTTTTTCTTCCTATATTTTAAGTTAGACCTCTCGCAATACATCGGTGAAAACTGCATTGAAATCCATGCATTCGTTTTCGAGTGATGCGCGAACAAACGTACAGACAGACAGACAGACAAAAATTCTAAAATTGGTTGATTTGGCTTCTGTTGCTCTAATAAAGACCCCACACATTAATTTTTCTTTAATATCTATAATGTACAGACATCGACCTGTTACAATTTTATTATATGTATAGATATAGATATCTAGATGTAGATTTAGATTTCATTTATTTTATCATTTAATTCAATAAAA
>NW_023468438.1:0-5952 GCF_013731165.1 Rhagoletis pomonella | reverse complement strand
TACTAAATAAAATTTTGTGTGTACAAGATGAATTGAGACGGATGTAATGGCAGTAATGAGGGGTTAAACTACAAGTCTTTGGTGTGGGTGTTGCACTTGTGCAACAGAGGGGACGTGGGAGTGATGACTAGGTGAAATGACGGACGTTGGATAACTGACTGCTGACAGACGAACCAAAGTCAGGTAAGGGGGCATCGCTCGGTGTTAGGAGTCAAAGCGGTGCCCAAGGATTCACGCAGGACTGCGTTGAAGTGGGTGGGAGACTCAACCTGACTGGACAGACACCTTTTTTTTCTCGTCTTTGTTTTTCGGTCTCCCTTTCTTTTCACACAGGCATGATACAAACTTTTTTTGTTGGTGTAACTGGTAGCGAAGCAGGTGAAGACAATCAAACCCCCCCAACCGACGAGCTATGCCAGGGCACGCTAGCATGCCTGCTTGCCACTTCGCTTTGCAACAAACACACGGTTACACAACACATAGTACAGCGAACTAAAATACAGCGGCTCCGCTGGCTTGGCCATGTCGGTCGAATGGATACCGATGCTCCAGCTCTGAAAGTATTCAACTCGGAACCCGCTGGTGGTAGCAGAGGAAGAGGGAGGCCCCCACTGCGATGGAAAGACCAGGTGGAGAAGGACTTGGCTTCACTTGGGATTTCCAATTGGCGTCAGAAAAGAAACGACTGGCCTACTTTGTTGAACTCGCCCAAAATCGCTTAGGTGGTAACAGTGCCAAATAAGAAGAAGAATAATAATGTTATCTACCGTTATGTTACATTACGGAGTTCTTACGATTTTTTGCGGTTTATAGATTGAAATCAAGAGTAGTCTGCTTTTTTCCATCAGTTTAACCCATAAACTCCCACCAGAACGGGCCTTTTGACCCATTATTTAAAAAATGGCTTAAAAATCAATGGTGCCCAAAAATTTCAAATGGAAGCGCGTCACCAATACATTGAAAACGCAACATTTTTCAGTAGTAAAAAGTATGAGTACACTCTAAAAATTCAAACATTTACGCATATAGTTTTTTCTTAAATAAAAATAAAAGCTAAATTTAAGAAAATGGGTGAAATCAGTACACTCTAGAAATTCTAAAACTTACTAATAAAGTTTTTTTTTAATAAAAAAAGCTCAATTTAAGAAAAAAAGCAGTAAAAATGTGATTTTATGTCCAATTATATGATAAACACAAACTTTTGTTAAACATCCAGCTCCACACCAGCTCTCAAATCTAATTGACTTTCATTAATAATTTTATTTTTAAGTTTTATTCGTTTTCATGTATGTTTTATATAATTTTTTAATGGATATTTTTAGGTAGTAAGTTTAAAAAATACTTTTAATTCGTTCTCAACGTGCTCTGTACTAATTTGTCGATATATAATTAAATTTTCGTCGCTTATATTTATTTGGCATCATGTTCTACAAGCCACTTTTTTAGCTCAGCAACCCATACATTTCGATTCTCCTACAAAACTGCCTGTGGAGAATTCCCCATGATGTCCCATATAATGTCTCTTTAAATCACTTGCAAACTTGCAAGTTAGGGGAAATTGAGAGAGCAAAATGTGGTAGAGAGCTGCAAATTTCTGCTTGAAAAATTTTTCCTATCGAACACTTGCAAGTAAGAAAATCAGCTGATCACAAACATATGTTTGTGAATAAACAAAAGAAAATATGACCTTTTTGAATTATTTATGGCAAATTTTATTATTAATGCTAGTATGCAACGCAAAAGAGAGTAAAGTTATTAAGCACAAGATTTGTTAAGTTTATTTGTAGTTAATTTACTTTTAATCTCCAGTTTGTTTGCTTTAGTGTGTGCTGACTATGGTTGCCGTATGTCCTATTTCGTTCGTACCATAATTTTCCTTTAAATATAGCAAAATAGAAAAAACGCAGCAAGCTGAAATTTTATTGGCCGAATTTGCCAGTTTTGGCAGGTTGATTGTTAAAATTAAAATTTTATAATTTTAAATGTACATTTGTAGATATCTACAATTTTTTTTTTGTCAAGTGAGAAAAGGTGCCGTGAATGTCAGACTAAATCGACCTGTTGCACCATTGAGTATATCGAACTCTCATGTATTTAGGGATGCAAACGATGCATCGTTATTTTTGAAACATCGATAATATCGGTTCGAAATTCAATGTTTGCCATCGATGTTTACAATTTCCTAAAATCGATAAATAGACGATATATCGATGCCAGTTTCAGCGATGTTTTAACATCGAATTATGCTCCTAAAATTTTTTGACTGACCATGAATTTTAATATTTATTCTTTTAAAAAGAACATTCAGAAATTCTGAGTTTACTCTTATCTTTCGATATTAAAAATGCATACTTAGTCATTAAAAAAGGACCGGGATCCCGTTGAAATTTCAACGAAATTGGGCCTTGGAACTTTAGGCCCAGCGAACTTACGACGGCATTTCTATTCTATTTATTGAGAAGTTATGGTAAATAAATAAAGGCAATAATTGAATTACAGAAAGTTGGAATTGAAAAGTATTAAATTTTCATAACAAATTTCGAAACATCGGAAACCATCGATATATCGATGTTTTTCTGGCGATTGATATTCATTTTTCCGATGCATCGAAACATCGATGTTACTCCCCAAAATTTGCATCCCTACGTGTATTACGATTGGCCTAATGGATGTGATTTGCCAATATTATTATGCGTTAAAGCTTCATTCGGACATACCAGGGTTGATTTGTGCAGTGGTAAATCTCAAACCACTACCAGTCGAAATACCTTAAAAGCCAGTTTAATGAAAGCAATTTAATGAAGATTTATTTTTTTGTTTGAATTTAATATAGAACCTGACAGAAAAAAATAATTTTTCACTTAATTTGTTTTCGTTAAACTGGCTTTTAAGGTATTTCATCTCAGTCTATGTATGTATATTGTATTTCTGTTGAACAAGGATACGCATCCATTTTGAAATTGCCACCAATTGGGACGAAGTTCGCCAGGCCGGCTAGTATCTTATAAAGAGAAGTGTAATTTTTTTTTTTTTAAACTAATAAAGTTAGAAAGCCGAAATTCGAGGATGTGGTAGTTAATATACAGTGAACTCGCGATAATATTAACATCCTAACATATGAACATCCCAAAATATGAACACTTTTTCGCTACCATTGGCAACTCTAAAATATGAACATGGGGCAAAAGCTCTAAAATATGAACATTATTGTTTTGAAAAATGTCTAAAGAATTTCCATCGCTTTGTAATTTGGGGAATCCCCTAGTTCATTGAAAATGTCTATATGTATCGCTCGAAAATGCTGGTATGTGCTAACATAAACGTTTTGCTTTCTCCTACGTCGGTCGTCAGTAAGAATTTCTAATGTTGTTAGTTGGTTATTGCACGCAAGCACGATTGCTTCTTTATTTTCTTAAGAAATAATTAGATATTAATAATTTTTAAATATGCACACAAAAAAGCATAAGTTTTTGACTTTAAGAGAAAAATCAGATATTTTGGAATACATACGAAAAGGTGCATAGCAACTAAATATGGAGTGACAAAGTCTACAATATGTGGAATAAGAAAAAAATGAAAATGCTATCTCTAAATGTGTCAACAATACATTTATCGGTCCTGGAAAAAGGAAAACTATGCGCCCTTCAGAGTATTCAAAAATGGAAAATCGATATATCGATGGTTTTTGCATATGAGAGACAAAAAACTCCCAGTTAGCGGACTGATGTTGAAAGAAAAGCCGAAAGAACTTCATTGTAAAATGAAAGAAGATTGCCTTGAATTCAATGCCAGTGATGGACTGCTTCAAAAAGATATATGGCGTTCGGTTGCTCCAAATTTCTGGGGAAAAACTATCTTCGCAGCACCAGTTGGTTGATCCATTCAAAATAGCGCTAAAGACGAAAATGGAAGAGCTTGGTTTAAGTCGTGAACAACTTTGCAACGCCGACGAATCCGGTTTATTTTGGAAACTTTTGCCACAAAAGACGTATGTCTCATCATTAGAAAAAATGGCCCCAGGTGCAAAGATGGAAAAGCAAAGGGTAGCGTTCTTGTGCTGTTCAAATGCGACAGGATCTCATCAACTCAAGCTTCTTGTGGTGGGACACTCTAGAAAACCCCGTTGTTTTAAAGGTTTTGACTGCTCTGTTCATTATCGACATTCTAAGTCCGCTTGGATGACTGGTGCTATCTTCAAAGATTGGTTCCATCGCTCATTCATACCTGAGGTAAGTTTTAATTTCTCGCAAATCAGTACCTTACAACTCATCCAATTATGTACATAGGTTACAAAATTTTTGACACAAAAAGGACTTCCAGTTGAAGCTATCGTTTTAATTGATAACGCTCCATCGTATCCACCTGAGAATGAACTTAAAAGTAAAGACGGCTCTATTTTAACAATGTTTATGCCACCAAATGAGAACCCCCCTAATACAACCCATGGATCAAAACGCAATTAGGATTACGAAACTTTATTACAGAAACAGTCTTTTGGCTTCCGTTGCTGCAAAGGGGTGTGATTTGCTAGAATGTATGAAGGCAATCACACTTAAGGAAGCTATTATTACTTTAGAATCTGCATGGAGTAAAGTGGATGCTCTTGTGCTATCCAAATGCTGGAACAATGTTTTGAATATGGCTGAAATTCAAGAGGATTCTGAAGATGAAATTCCATTGAGTATCCTTCGAAAAAACTTAAATATGAATGTAGCGGATTTGGAAGAAATCGCAACCAATCTTTTACAAAACTTGAGACCTGCGGTCAGTGCTGCCGAAAGTACTACTATGGGAGTATTTTACTACAATTCTGAAATCTGTACTCCCATACTCCCCAAAGACCGATTTTACTACTATTTTTTAAGATAATCAGCCTTATCGAGAGTTTCGACCGGAATTTTTTCATCCGTCCGTAGTCAATACACGGAAATGAAAAGTGAACCGATTCGTGGAAAAAGAAACTCACGATAACCCTAAATTGTTCTTCATTTTAAGTTTAAAGTGTGTCACATTGAACACTGCCAAATCACGCCGTTAGGGTATTTTCTATTTCTTTTATAATTCATTGAACGCATCCAATTCACATTCAGTGAAATTGTGTTGAACACTGTCAACATGTACCGCATGATACAATAATTTTTAGAAGGTAGTTTCACTTCTTCTTCTTATCCGCCATCTTAGCTATCTGACAGAAAACGTGTTTCGTATTTTTTGTTGTACCAACTTTTTCAAAAAAAAAAATCCAGCTTTTGACGTTGGAAAAATAAAACAAAGAAGAGCCAAACATATAAGTAGAGAAATTTTCGAAAATTTTGTAATAATTTTCTTCATAAAAAATTAACTGCTGCTTTCGTGGATATTGCAACACACGGAATAGATGTAAGGACACAGCTATAAGAGCCACCGCACACCACAGACTTTATCGGCCGCCTATTTAAATGATAGGGCTCGCTTGAAATATGTACATGAAGATGTATGGAGGTGCGCACATTACACCAGCTTAATCGCTCTGACCAATAAGTTGTGGTGCAATGGAAAGACTAGCGAGCACATCTAAATTGGCGGCCGATAAGGTCCGTGGTGTGCGATGGATCTAATCCATTATAAACAAGAAATATTGCTGTTATGTTTTTTATGATTTTTATTCATGTGATTAGCAGTGGCAAAAATGTATGTACAAAATACGTATATTTATATTAAAAATAAATAATATAAAAAAAACTTTTTAATATACAACGCTTTTATAAATGGACTAAAAAGTAGAAAATAATATTTCTCAGTCCCATAGAACTTGTTTTGATAACTTTTGATTTTGAAATTTTAGCAAAAGTCATTATAAACAATCTATGAAATTGAAAATGAAAAACGTGGAGCGCATGCAATACAAAGCATTCGATTTAATTGGCAATAGTCAAACTACATAACGTAGACCTAAAATTTCTACAGCGAAAG
>NW_023468437.1:0-5953 GCF_013731165.1 Rhagoletis pomonella | reverse complement strand
TTTTATTTTATTTTATTTTATTTTATTTTATTTTATTTTATTTTATTCTATTTTATTTTATTTTATTTTATTTTATTTTATTTTGTTTTATTTTATTTTATTTTATTTTATTTTATTTTATTTTATTTTATTTTATTTTATTTTATTTCAAAAAACCAAGTATCGTATCTTTGCACTGATTTTCTTTATTTCTTTTTGTTTTTCATATAAAAATTCAAATCTTTTGATCTTGTTTTTATTACTGATCTTTCCTGCGCCTTGAATGTCACATTTATCTAAATGTGTGCCAAAATTTCTTTTGACATCAATTAATTTTGTTGTAAATTGTAGGTCTATAAATATATCTAAATTTGTCTGTTGCTATTTATACAACTTTCCTTACATTTTGAAAATTATTTTACATCGTTTGTAATTTTATCTACATCATTCGCATATAATTTTTTTAATAGAGGATACAAATTTTACAAAAAAAAACTATTATGTATGTATACATATGTTTGTACATATATGTAACCTTATATGCACACAGCTGAATACACCAAAAAAAACTTACTAATGAGCTTTTCTATTATTTTTAAGTTGGCACAAAATTTATTAAAATAATTCCTTCTCTCTCATTTACAGCAAACATTCCTCAGTTCTTCGGATACGGATGATGAACCTATAAAACAACTGCCAAAAGAAATTCTTTTACGTATATTCTCCTATTTGGATGTGGTGTCTTTATGCAGATGTGCACAAGTAAGTTGCAAAAAAAAAAATTAAAATATGAAAATGTTTATTTTGATTTATAGTGAAGAGAGCTAGGAAAGACGAACATATGCAAAGCAAATGATTTAACAGAATTATGCGAAATTGTGAGATATACAAAAAAAAATCATAAAATTTATTGCATTTGTGTAGGATAATTTTATTAAAACTCAAAACAGAAAACGCCAATACCAAAAACGATTACAGTTTAATAATAATCATTTAAGTTCCGTGCGGAAATCGGCTGGCTTAGCCAAACTACTGTAATTATTAATTTAGGTTGCTGTAGACAAATAGGCGGCTGCTTTCTATCGCTTCCATTTATAACCGTTAAATTTGAACGAACTTCTCTGTGCTGGCTCGCAAATCGCTGTTCATTAAGCCACGCCACGTCACTTTGCGTCGCTCAATATTTAAATTGTTGCTCTTTAACGCATATTTATTATTTCCGCTATGCTTTGCAAATAAAAAAAGCAAAAAAAAAAACAAATTTAATAAAGAAATATGTAGATATATTTTGTTATAGGCATGTGGAACTTTACCTGCTCGGAATTGCCGATGAAGATATTAATGCTGAGCATTCATCACATTTCGCACATATTTTTTTATTTTATTTTATTTTTTTTGGTCTATAAAATTGTAAGTCAAGTCACGTTTGTGCGATTTTTGAAATATTTCTTGAGTGCTTTTACACTAATTTTCTTTTTTTGCAGCTTCACTGTTTGAGTCGTCTATTATTTATCAGCTGTTGCGATCATTTATTAAAATGTGTACTCTTTGCTTTTTGCCTTTTTTCTGTTTGTTTATACTTTTTAACTACTTGAGCGTAGTGGCAGTTAAATTTGATTACTATTTTTTTTTTTACTCTTTCACAAAAAGTTAACTCTTTTTTTCGAAGTAAACTCAACCGATTGGTTCACTGAAAAAGATTAGAATTTGTATTTCTTTGTCATTGACAGTGTTTCTTTTATACATTTGTATATTGTGCTTATATACAGTAAGTAAAGAATTCTAAATTTTCTAAAAATTAAATATACTGTGTACACTTCGATTCTTTTACGAAATTTCGGAAGAAAATCGGTAAAGAAATGAAAACAATGTTGCTATGTGAGGAATTTCTTGCGGCATTTTTTCAGAATTTTCTTTTTTTCGTACAGGAATTTCTTTACGAGTTCTTATCAACTACTTCATATTGTTTTCTTTGAAGATTCGTAAAAAAATCGTTACAAAAATGAGATGCTCCTAAAGATCGTTTCGTTAAAATTTCGGGAACTTTGGTTTGCAGGGTGGGTTCATATTTTTTTTTAAATTTAAAGTTGTTCCAAACATGTTTCTAAAAATCGAAATGTAAAATACAGTCGTTCTTGTAGAAGAGTATTCGCGATAACTTGGAAAGTGTTTTCACAATTGAATATGCAATTTCGAAATTTGGACATATCCGAAAACTTGTGGTATTGAGGAAAAAAACTAGTACTTTTTCCTATAGTTGTGATGTTTTCATAAAATTTTGGTATTCGCCATGAATACATCAGTAGAATTGATACAAAAATGTACCCTTTTCAAGCATAGTAAATACAGAGAAGCAATTTGATTACATTGATATGAATCACTTTTTTGAAATATCACATTCAATTCTATTCGAACAAAATGCGTTTTATAGAATTTCAATATTTTTACCTACGCAGTGTTTCAAGTAGAATGTATAGCCACCGCCATAAGCGATCAGTATCTTATTTCCACGAGTCATATTTTGCACTAGTGTCAGGACAAGTTAAAGAATTAGCAGAATTTTCCCTTATATGAATGTTAAAAATAAATTTAAGAAAAAATTCTTAAATTTTAAGAAACTCTAGTTAGGTGCAGTTATGTTTAGCAAATTTTATTTACGTATATGAATAACATATTTTCTTCATTCCGCTCATACTCTATATTTGTACCGTAATATGCCCATTCTTTTTCTACCTGATCTTACTTCTAATATAAATTTATTTACTTATTTCATCCATTCATAAATATTTATTTAATTCGTCTGCTCTAAAGGTGTCGATATGTGTCTGCGTGTGCGGTTTCTCCAGGAAGTGAGAATGCCCAAAATTTGTATTGTAAATTTTTAATGCGTCGGCTGCATGCCTTTATTCGAAGTACTGCTTATTTTCAATAGAAATCACTGCCCCTTACTTAAGCTCGTTGAAGATATTTATGTAGGCACAGATGTATGGTTTGTGGTTGGTTAACATTTACACGGAACCTTTTTGTTGTGAACTACACATACATACATACATTTGTTTATGTCATAATAATTATTCTACGTAGAATTGTTTCCGTTTTATTGTTTCCGTGTAGGTACGCAGAAGTGGTTCGAAAATTTTATCAAGTAATAACAGATTATTTCACCGAAATGTCTGGTAGATATTAGCAAACAATGCAAACAATTGTTGCCATTAAATTTGAGCGGCGAGTTAATCACTGCCTTACTCTCAAAACTTGTAGCTTAAGGACTAGTGTGCGAGAAAAGCATTTCAAGGAAAAGGTATTTAAAATTATTGATGTGAAAGCTTCAGCTTTTGTTTGTTTTGAATATGATTTGTAATACATACAGTGGTGGTCACATAATTAGATATACTACTTTTTATAAATTCTGATGATTTATTTTTTCTGTACTTATTTTTTTACAAAAATGTAATTTATACTACAACGAAAACCATGTAACTCTATGTTTCTAACCTTGTACCAGTTTCATAAAAATTCGCAAAATTCAAAAAAAAGGGTCGTAAAAATTTCAAACTATTGCATCAAAATTTATACTGCAGTTTTATAGGCCATTCAATTTTGTGTAAAATATTATTCATATTTCAGGCGGCTAAAAATTCGCATTGATTTTCGAGATTTTTTTTTTTTGTTGACGGTGTGCTAATTTTCGTACATGTATGTAAGCGAATTTTTTACAATACGGGCAATTATTTTTCAAATATTTTATTTTTCGCTAATTTTTTATAAACATATGGTTAATTCTGCAACAAAAACCCCAAAAATCAGAGTTTCAAACCTTGTGCAGAATTAAGGAAAATTATGGTAAATTTCATTCAATTACTGCACTTTTTATTTACGCTCTCTAGAAAAAAGTTGAGTATGCAATTTTTTAGCCCATTCAATTTCAGTATAACAAAGTGCAAGTTTGAGGTAGCTACGACTTACCATTGATTTTATGCAATAAAACTTCACAAAAGTGGCCTGTCTTTCCAATTCATCGGCTCTGCAGTTTCCTGAAATATCTTGACGGTCTGAAACTAATATGGCCGCCTGACTATCGGAACATATGTTCACATCCTTGACTGGTTTTACAACCCTGTCAGTTTCTCTGATTGGTCCATCGATGCGAGGTGCATATTTAACAAATAAATTGCCAAAACGAGATCGAGAGAAGTTTAGTTGGGTTTCGCCATAATTAGTACAGATTTGGTTAGGTGCCTGCGTTTCGCTTCCTCTTTTCTTGAAGTAGAACTTCATCTCTATCTCTTAATTATGCGCTTTTTGGCAAATGGTAAGTAGTTCATATGGACTTTTTATCAGTTCCAAGCGAACTGCAGACCTTTATTATAACCTTGAACATAACAAAACCCAAAAACGCTATAATCCATATCGTCACTTTTGATACTTTCGTCGACGCTATGCTTTTTTTTGCTGCCATCGAGTTTTGCTGTTCGCCATAATTTTACTTCTTTTTACTTCGCTTAGTCGCCATAAATGCATATTTATGAACAAAGCGATTGATTTTTGTTGTTTTTTTTGTTCGTGGTTGGTGGTTTTATGATTATTAAATAATAGGGGTATTCTTTGAGTCTTGCAAAGCCCTTGCACGGTGCACGGACAGCTGTCCCATACGAAAACCGCTTTTTACCGTGCAATCGGTGCACTGTGCAACGGCTTTGCAAGATTCAGAGAATACCCCTAACGATTACATGCAGTGCAGGTTCGCAGAAGTAATATATGTACACATATTGCACTCACGCATACACTGCTACTAATTGTAGTGGGTATGTACCCTGTGGGGAAAATCTCTAGTTCTGAATTGGTGCGCTTCTAGTACATTTAGGGCCGTTTGCACCATGTCTAGTTAATTCAAACTCTCAGTTAAACATCTTTATCGACGTTATCGACACCCATCATATAATATGTGATCGATAAAGCAGTGGATGTGCTTAACTGAAGGATGTACCTCCAGTTAGCGTTAACTAGACATGGTGCAAACGGCCCTAAGACCCACTACTAGTTCGCGATAAATCTCTTTTGCAAACAAACAACTGGCGAATTTAACACGGCGATGTCATAGGAATTGGAAAATTTCCGCCGCTGCATTACCTTTTCTATAGTTCGGAACCAGTCCTAAATTCGACAGATGGGATCTAGTTCGCTTTGCACCCCGTTTTCTAAACTTCCGAAACAGTTATAAAATCGACAGATGGTTTTACAATTTTTAATTACTTGCAAAGTAATGTGTTTTTAATTTGAAATTAAATTTGTTTGAATTTATGTTAATTAAATTGACTTGAAAACACGTTTACATACTTTTGGCTGCAGCTGAATTTGCAGAGGTGATTGCTGTTATTTGTTTAGATTCCAGAAGGTCCCAAAGTGTTAAAATGCTAATACAAATTTTATTTTGTATTACCAAACTACGAAAAGGCATCTGCGAAGTGCAGACTGAAAGTGCATTTGAACGGAAACCCCGCCAAGCAAAAATCGATTTAAAGTAAACAAGCCCGCGCTGCACTCCTTTTTCGATAGTTTCGAACCGGTTCTAAGTTCGTCATTTTAGATATAGATTTCTAAAAGTAAATTTGTTTTTTTTAAAGTAGCACATTTCGCTGCTTTTGAGCTAGTGGCGATGTAGTTACTATCGGACTGGTTCGTTTTTGGCGATAAAGATCTAGTACGGAACTATAAATTTGGTTCACCAGTTGGGGTTTCCTTACAGGGTACATATGCACATTTATATGTCTGTGAAATATCTCAACGCGCTTGTTCCCATGGCATATTAGCGCATGTGTGCCTTATATGCATGTTCGTATGTACATATATACGTACATATGTAGTATGTATGTATGTAAGGTGATGAATTTGCATATGCTTAGTATGAATGCATGTAAAGTTCTTCTTTTTTTTTTTGCTCGCGTGCGCTCATATTCGTTTGCAAGGTCAGTTT
>NW_023468436.1:0-5953 GCF_013731165.1 Rhagoletis pomonella | reverse complement strand
CAAACGCCGCATTGCATCTCCATTACAGTCATTTGTTTTTCAAAGTCGTTTGATAAATTATGTTATTTGATCAATTGTTCAACTCGTCAGCATTTTGTTTGCATAGTTCCGTTTCAATGAATGAAAATATGCATCTGCACCATACACCTCGTATGCGGGTAACTTGAGACGCATTCAGCTTTCTAAAGACGGCTCGGCAGGTTGGCTGTTCGGAACTTTTCTGTGCCTATTTGCATTGTAATGGCATCCATAAACACAAATAATAATCTAAAAACTAAAACACATAAAATAAGAAGAGAAAAACTAGTTGCAACCATTGGCGGCGCTTTAAAGTATTCACAACACAATTTTAAGTTTTTCATTCTCGGTGGAACGAGGACTATGGAAGAGCGTGAAGAGTATCGGCTACTTATGCGCAGGCATGCGCCAAACATCCATAGAAGCGTATCTAAGTATGTATGTGTGTTTCTACATCCATACATATATGCATGTAGAATGCAAGTACATATGTTAGTTTGTATGTATGTATGTACATGTCTGCTTTGTACAACACCGCTAACTAGACTTAAGAAAGGCTCTCGAGTGTTAAGGTGTTAAGTTTGTTTGTGTCTAAACTTCTGTAATGTGTATTATTGACTTATTACATTCCGTTGCGCCTAATAGACACTTTGCCGAAATTTTTTAAGAAAAAGCTGGTCATCCAAAATTATGTTTGTTTATCGAACATTTGAATGAGAGATCGATGAATTTATTCAGTAGCGCTTTCTTCTGATGCCATACAGTAATAATCAGACTTTTTCGACTTGAATAGTTTTAAATACTTAAGCACCTTGAGAGCTTTGAAACACATCGTCATCATCTACAGAGAGTTGGTCGAATTACGGAAAGTACGGATCAGCCTTCAAGTACGGGTTACAACTCTTATCGAACGTGTTGAGTAAAAGACTGAAGCCCAACGTCAATCAACTAATTGCGCCTTATCAATGCGGTTTTAAACCTGGTAAAGCCACTATAGACCAGGTATTTACTTTACGCTTAGTCTTGTAAAAGTCCCGCGCGAAAAGGATCGACACTCACTATCCATTTTTCGACTTCAAAACCGCTTTCGACAACACTATTTAAAAGAAGTTGCATATACTCCGCGACGTCTGAATTTGGTATCTCCGCGAAACTCTTACGACTGTGTAAAATTACGTTGATCAATTCCACCAGCTCCGTCAGAATTGGGAAAGACCTCTCGGCGTCGTTTGCTACCAAAATAGATGGTTAGTGTCGATGATCTGCTCGCGCTTATTTTCCAAAATATGATATATGTTGAGTATCTGGTATACGGAGGATTATCAGGTCTAACCCCACAGAGATAAAATCCAATCAATTCGTTGACGGTAGGCCTTAGCCCTTTTACAAAATACGTTCGATAAGCTCTTGTAATCTAGATATGCTTAGAAGGCTGATCCATTGGTAGGTGGCTTGGGCTGAGCACACTTAAATGCCAGTCGTCAGCTCCTGGCCACCGCATATCAACTACAGCAGGTTTTTTGTTTTTTTTCTTATCTCGTCATATTCGGGTGGCGGTATATCGACTTCGTGGACTTCGACTGGTAGCTCTGTCACTTTGTTTGTTCTTACAGCAATTCGCTGTGGTTTTGAAACCTTCGTAAGTCTCCTAACTTTCTGATATAATTTTTGCCGTTTACCATGTCGTTGAGCATAACCAACTATTCACACTCCCGTATTTCGTTCTCTCTTCTCTTATTACCCCCATATTGATCCTCTACAGGTCTCGTTGCGCTCGATCGCAGCGTGACCATGTAGATCAAAAGAAGGGAATTTCATCTGAGAATCTATTGCTTGTTCGTGAGGAGTTGTTTTTACTTTGCGTCTCCCAAGCCCAGCGCACAACCCATATTTAAATCAGTAGTTCTGAACGCCTTACATGTAATTCTTTCTTAGTATACCTTGCAAATTAATAAAAATATGGCAATGTTTTTTTAGTATGAAAACTATGTACTTTGTAGTACGTCGTTCTAGCCTTCGAAAAATTTCATATGAAAACCGAGTAAATGTACATACCCAGCCAGCAAAATTTCCAGATATCTGTTACATATCCGTTAGACTCGTCGACAAAAAAATCTGAAATCTTTATGATTTCTGGCCGCTATCGGTTAGAGAAGCATGTGGAGAGGTTGACAGGAAGTCTAACCGATACGTCTAGGGAAATTCTGATTTAATTACCAACGATTCTGACAGATATCTAACAGATGTCTGACCAAAAAATCCTGGGAAATAAGAATAATCAGACGTGTCTGTCCGAAATCGGTCATAATTCTATCAGACACTTCGCCCATAAATCTGTAAGACTTGTCGAAATAGTCAACTTTTTATTCAAATATTTGTCCGACTTGTCTGATATCAGAAATTGTCTGGCAAATGCGCTAGCTGGGTATTTGCAAAAAAAAAAAAATTAAACAGTAGCATAAATACATATGTATATTAGGGTGCTCCAAAGAAAGTAAAGTCGCACTTTAAGTGCTCTGACCCCCTAGGATTGTTCTATTGCAAAAATACATTTTTGCACTTGTGTTTTTTTTTAATAAAAAAATATTTAGAAGTTGCTCAAAGTTTCCCATGTAATTTATTTGCGTTAAAAACAAATTTTCATAGAAATAGTATTGGGGGACCCATAAAAAATAGTTAAATAAACAATTGGGTATTATACTCTGAAGTCTCCTGAAGAGAGGCGGATTTTGCCAATTGATTTTATATTGATTTTCAAGTATTCTACGAGAAATAGTTTTTCCCATATAAAATACGTGGTAAACGGCGAACGCTTTGACCGACCTCTAAATATTTTTTTAATCTCAAAAAGGCAACAGCAGTATATTTTTTCGATATAGAACAATCGTAGGGGGTGAGAACTTTAAAATTCCAACTTTACTTTTCTCACATGCATTTTTTGACCACCCTAATTTACACACATATATATGTATGGATACCAATATTTGATCAAACAAAATCTGTGATTTTACATGCAAAAAGGTGACTTTAAAGAAAACAAAGGAAGCTTAATAGTGCTTGAGTCATTCCGTTTTACAAAAATTTGGCAATGAGATATCTAACCGTAATTTAATGCCGAACTAAAATTTGTATAGAAATTCACAATGGTATATAATATATATCTACATGGGCCACGTAAATAGATAAATATTCTAGCCTTATAAATCTAAAATAGTATAAGTACAATTGCTTTCTTGCTATCACTCAAATGATTGAAAAAGCTGTCGGCCAATATTTTAATTAATTTTAACATATGTTCGTATTTTCAAAGCTCCTTACAAATACATATAAGACAGTTGTGCGATTATTGCACAAGTACTTTGTGTTTGTGACGAACTTCTTTTATAAGGGAAACAAGTGCTTACATCAAGCAATACTCTGGGCAAGTAATGAAAATTTCCAATGAGTACTCTTTTGAAAAGTAAACTCGTATACCTTGAGCTGGATGAAAATCGCATTCTGTAAGTTCTTCGTCAGGCTCATGCTATTTTACTTATGTCGCAAAATCATGATGCGATCTCACGATGTCTGGTGATATTAGATCGAAAAAGATAAATAGGGCCAAAGGGCATATCCTCTACCTCCAAGTACTGACTTTTGATATCATTTGTATACTGAATTGGGGTATCTATCACTTGCCTGTAGGATCGATTAACGGCAGTCGCAAGTTCGAAATTAAAATGGAAGAGTTCAAAACCAAACAAATGACCCACTGTATTATGCATACACATGTGCAAACGAGTGTAAGAAATGAAAGCAGCGTACAGTTGGCAAATAAAAGAAATATTTTCCTTTTATAACTCAAACTAAAATATTTCTGATATTAAATGAAAAGTGGAAAATTGAAATAGCGATACATCTAGTGTTATTCAATACATGCGGAGGAGAGTATGGTGCTGCATTATTTATCGTATTGGAAACTTTATAATTTTATGGTTTAAAGTTATTTGAAGTCATAAAAATATTGCTATTACGAAAAGTGTTGAGTATGCATGACAAGAATTCAAATAAACTGCTTGCTACATTGAACTTACATACATATGTATGTATGTATATGTAAGCTTACACTTATGTACTACGTTTTGGAATGTGAATATCCGAATTAAAGTTGAATTGATGCAGTTTGAAAATAGTTTTTATTTGCGCCATTGGTAGATCTTTTCTAAGTCGTGGTTATCAAATGTGAAGAATAGCTCCTCATTTAATTGAAGAATTGCCTGAACACAGTGCTTAGCAGTTACACAAGAGATGATCTACCGTTTCTCCTCTGATAACTTACAGCGTTGGCGCTTTGTAATACCACTGAAAACGGTAACTGCTAGGTTAAAGCAAGAATCACTGCGTGCCGAGAACGAAGTTGTGGCCGCACGCTAGCCAAAGCAGGGACTCGTCGTCCTTCATGCAACTACGACAGAACCCGAACCCCAATAGGACAGTGGCATGTCAGCACCCCGACTAGAATCGAAAGATCCGGATCACTAGATCTTCCCCGATACACCCTCGGCCAGAATGACCTCGCAGTAGCACATGCCCTGGTTTTCCCCAGCACTCGAGGGCACTCCCACTCTTTTTTTCCTGGAGATACTAGCTCTGGCAAATTCTTCAGCCACGCAGTTTCCTGCGATATCATTATGGATATACCTACATATCGCTACCTTAATATAGAAAGGTCCTAACTCATTTTCTTTTCAAATCCACCACTGTTGGAAAGTGTGCCGATTAATCACTAAAATCCCATTGCTTTTTAAATATAAGTAATACAACATAAAGTCTGTTATATTCTTAAGCAAAAACAGCCCGCAAAAGAAATTCTCAGCAAAAGGACTTGATTTTCGATGAAGTGAAAACAGGACAAAGCTAAATCAAAAATTTGATAGATGTTAAGACACATTTAGTAGAAAATGAAGACGTCGGGTTAGTAGACACCTAAAAATCCCGGTGACTCGGTCGTCTAGTGAATCTATCATAAACCGCGAATATTCGTCTCGAAGGATTTTCGGCCCGCAAATATGTTTCGAAAGCAAAGCAAACCAATGCAAAAAAGTTGGATTTGTTTGGATATTCGTACAAACTTTTGTACCGCCTAAAGGTAACGATAGTAGAGCTTTTTACACAAATTTTTTCATCTAATAACGTAAAGACCTTGTCGTAAGCAGATCTTTCAACTACTTAGACTTTCCAAAGACAGAAAAGAGTTGTCAAGATAGTTGCCAGAAATGATAATTGTCTTAGGAAAAACTGAGGTGAATTGGAAGACGGTTTCCAGAATTTCCCTTTAAAATGGTTTCAGTACTTCACACCAATATTTAGATCCAGAGTATTTTTCACTAACCATATTCACTCAGAGTGGTGCGTTATCTGCTGAAATAAGGTCTGTGTAAACTTCAGATGGACGGACCGAATTCGGACATTAAGGCAGGCGAAGGTTAGCGTGTTCGGTAGCAAAGCGTGCTTGGTGATTGCTTTGTCGATATTTTCGACGGACATTTTTCAGGCGGCTAGTCCCGATCATCACGGATGGTATTACTGAGATGATAAGGAAGGTATTTACCCTCTGCAACACTCAAATTTTTTAAGGTTCCCGCAATTGCTTGGCAATAAATTGCATGCGGCATTTGTTTAAAAAAAACCTATAATTCTTTCTCACCAAATGTCACAACACAAATACAAAGCATCCATACTTGGTAGCACACAATTTTTATACCCGAGCGCACTTGTGCACAAGGGTATTATAACTTTGTTCACATAACGGTTGTTTGTAACAGGCAAAACGAATCGAGATAGATATAGACAAATGTATACATAAATGATCAGAATGAAAAGAGAAATCGATTAAGCGGTGACTGTCTGTCCGTCCGTCCGTCCGTCCGTCCGTCCGTCCGTCCGTCCGTCCGTC
>NW_023468435.1:0-5953 GCF_013731165.1 Rhagoletis pomonella | reverse complement strand
ATGCTGCTTGTCGCTTGCTGTCGTCAAAGTGTTCCGAGCTTTACGCTCTATCGTTTAGTCGTTGGCTAGAGAGCAACGAATCAGCATCGTGTTTGGCTGTAGCGCTTTGCTTCTTGTATGCAAGAATGAAATATTACATTCTGAAAATGCTTTTGGTGAGATGCAATGCCTTTTGTGTTATAAGTCATTTAAAAAATAACGAATATGCTATTCAAAGACACTTTAATTATTTTCATAAGGAAAAATTTTGATGAAGAAGAAATACAACGACTTTTTAAAGAAAAAAAAGAAAATTTTTTTTCAAAGAATTAAAGGGTGGTTGTTAAAGGGAATATGTATGCGATTAAGAGACATTTGTAATCCTTTCATAATGATATGGAAAATTTTGATGAACATGAATTTAAATTTTATTTAAATTTTCAATGAATTTTAAAATTTTTATATGAGTTTTACTTCAATATTTTCATAACTCACAAAAACTATAAACTCGAGAAAACCAGTTTTAAAGTTTTGAATTTACATATACATATTCAGCTTTATCATTTGTTTCCCTGAGTTTACTATGCGCGGATGAACATTTTTCGGGTGAATTTTTTTCGGTCGAAACTCAGGCTGATTTTGTTCTAGTGAGCTACTGGTAATCGTTACAGATATGCAATTTTTACACATCATAAGAAAGAGCTAATATTCATTCTTGCATACTTAACCCGATTTTTGATTTTTTGGGATTATGATACTTCTATAGTAAATGAGCGATGCACATATATGCACATGTGTATGTGTTAAATATATGTATTTATATGTTTTTAATGAAGACCGATAAGTTAAAAATTTTTTCACTTCTCGTAATTTCCTACCGGGTTGCTCATGCGGAGCAGTTCTCTTGTTCTCACCAACACAGTCACAGTTTAACTTTTGCTGACCACTGCTGAAATTTTTTATATACTTATTTATTGGCTTCGCTTCACAGAGTTCATTTGTGGTTGAAACGCTACTTTAAATTACTCTCGCTTTTTTTAAATAGGTGGAACCTATTAGCCGCTGAATCCACAATACCCTTCGTTCCCCTGATTGCAAGGAAAACAATGTTTTCACCATTAAGCTATTTCAATAAAAAAGTTTTACGGATATCTTAAAATTTTGTTTTTGTTTTTCATGGTCTTTTAACCTTATATTCAACAATTTTTATCGAGCTTGAGGCCGTTTCTAATGAAAACATGTTGTCGAAAAACAATAGTGGTATTCACCAAATTGAGCAAATGGCCTGGCATTCTGGCAAAAGAGCAGATGAGCTCAAGCAACTACAGTTGACTCTTTTGCCAGACTGCCAGGCAGCGTTGCCACAGACAAAATTTTTTTCCAACCAAAATTTCTTACCATAACCAACCAAAACCTATCAAACATTTTTTTTTTAGTTTTATTATTTGTTTTCAACGTCAATTTTTTTAAAAACATAGTTAACATAAACTAGTAAAACTAAAACACAACTAGATTAATAAAAACAAATTAACTGCGTATAACGATTCATTTTACTGTTCAGACTTATCCATAAGTACATATGTCTCTTTACACATACATACATATCCATGGGCGTAGCCAGGTAGCGGCAGGGGGGAGGGTCCGGGCCCCCCTAACTTCCAAATTTTTGCCTAGATATTCAAAAATAGTACCACTAAATGCTTGCTTGATAATTTCGGCTCCCTAACTTTCAAGGTTTTTCCTATATATATACTTAGGGGATTCACAAGACGTGTTAACCGTCGTAAAATCTTAAGGTTAACATCTTTTTTAATTAAAATGGTTTTAGGGGATTTCTAACTAAACTGAAATTCTTTTAAACTGATAAAGAATATATAATTAGCCAACCCCCCCAACCATTTTAACCGCTATTTTACATAAACAAGTGTTAAGCTTAAGATTTTACGACGGTTAACATGTCTTGTGAATCCCCTAACTGTATAACAAATTATACTCCCAACGCTAACAAAATAATTAGTAAATTGGTTTAAAAAGTGAATATGTGGATCATCCGGTTCTGTATCAAGTTATTCTCTCTAACTTCAAAGCACGTCCATTTAAAAAGGGTAAAAACCTGGCTGCAGTCGACAACGAGCAAAAATAGTGCAATTGTTTATTACTTTGTCTTTAGGTTTATGTCTTTTTTAAGCGTACAACGAAAGTTTTGTATCACAGAACTAATCTGAGATTATTGATAGAACTAAAGACCGGTTGGGTGAACAGCCAAGACGTTCACTTCTTAAGTGTGACAAAACAAAATCAAGTAATATATTTAGTAATTTATTTTTGAGCTATAGGCCGTATGTTAAGTAAAACATTAAATCTTTTTCTGTTTTATTTACTTTTTAGTTTTATTTTCGTCGATATTTCACCTTCAGTCTGAAGGTCCGACCGGACAAAGCTAATAGTTCCTGAAGATGCCTTCAGACTGATGGCGAAATATCGACCAAAATAAAACTAAAAAGTAAATAAAACAGAAAAACATTTAATGTTTTATTTAACATACGGCCTATAGCTCAAAAATAAATTATTAAATTATACTAAACGGCCAATAAGCAACACAATCGTAATATATTTAGCATAAATGAATATACCAGCATAAAAAATCTGCATACTCAAAATGTTCAATACGTCCTCATATTTATACATACCTATGTATATAATTTAAGAGCAGATATTTCGCTGCAAAGCAATGATTATAAATTATTAGTTTACTACCTTACAAAATTGCGGAGAAATATTACAGAGTATACGGAAAAATTTTAATTTTTTTACATTTTTTATTTTGAATAACGTCTGGTCCGGCTATTTGGTTTACTATACGGGTATGTAGAACTAAGAATTTAAAAAATACATCAGGGTTTAGTTGAGATATTCGCTTTCGACCACTATGTTTTGTACATTTCCCAGTACTGCAAAGCGTTTGACTGCCATTCAACTGGGAGTGGCCCGCGTGCGCTGGGTTTGGGTCCCGCCACGTTAAAACCCTGCCCAATGAAAAAAAAAACACATGCCTCGGATGATACCCCCTTCCTTTGATGACGATCACGGCAAACATAGGAAGGACTATGATTTTAGGGTATGCACTTGGAATATCCGAACCCTTAATCGGGATGGTGCCTTTGCCCGGCTGGTTGATGTCCTAGGGAAAATAAAGGCTGACATCACCGCCATCCACGAAATGCGATGGACGGGGCGAGGAAGGTAAGCGTGGAGCCTTGCGACGTCTACTACAGTTGCCACGTAAAGGAGTGCAATTCGGTGTTGGATTTGTGGTGGGAGAGAGACCGGCGTTCACTCTAGTGGACGAAAGTCTAGCCACAATCCGCATCAAAGCGAGATTCTTCAACATCTAATTCATATGTGCCAATGCCCCGATGGAAGAGAGGGACGAGGCATCCAAGGCTCTCTTAGCTTAGAGCGTACATATTAGCTGAGGGTGATCGACTTCGCCGGGGCCCGAAACTTGGCAGTATGTATTACTGGGTTCTAGCATAAAAAGATCTATCAAGCTACATGGTTGTCTCCACAATCCACCAATCGAAAAACGGGAAACCAAATCGAGGATGTTGGGATAGACAGAAGGAATGCTTCCATGTTTTAGATGTACAACGTACACTCCGAGGGCCAAACATCGACTCACACTACTATATTGATGCATCCAATATACGACCCAACCTCAGAGCAGCAAAAAAAGGGCCCCCAACAATCCATGGAAAGTTCAACGTCGAAAAGCTGCAATCAAAACAGACGGCCAATGGATTCGGCGCTCTACCCTCACACCTGCTGTGAGAGAGCGCTCTTCAACAAACCGACTTGCGCGATCAGTGGAACCACATTTAACGCTCATTACTGGTACGATGAGGAGTGTGAGAAAATGCTTGAAATGCTGGCCGACAGAAAAAACATCCGAAATTTTTAGCAGAGAGTTGAGCGACTTACGGAAGGTTTCAAGACTCTTGTGGGAACAACCATGGCGACCTAATGACCGATGCCCAGAACGTACTCAGATTATGGAGGGAACACATTTCTACCCTTTCGAATGGCAGAAGCACTGAAAGAAGTGGAGAAGATGAACCCGAGGTCCCAGTCGATGACGATGGAGTCAATATCCCAGCGCCTGACTATAACGAAAAGTGCCAAAGCTGCTAGAGCTGACGGCCTGTCAGCTGAGCTATTTAATTACGATGGCAAGGAGGTAATAAGGTACATGCCCGACGACTGGAATTCAAGTGTGCTCTGCCCAATCCACAAAAAAGGCGACCCCGCCATGCGTGCCAACTACCGCGGGATCAGTCTTCTAAGCATCGGTTGCAAGGTCTTAACGAATGTATTGTCTACCATAGACCAGGTATTCACAATACGCCAAATCTTGGAAAAGACCCGCGAGAAAAGGATCGGCACTCACCACCTATTTGTCGACTTTAAAGCCGCTTTCGACAGCACTAAAAGGAGTTTCCTATATGCCGCTATATCTGAATTTGGCAACCCCTCAAAACTCACACGGCTGTCAAAAATGACGTTGAGCAATACCACCAGCTCTGCTATGTTGCCGTTCGCCACCAGACGGGGTTTCAGACAGGACGACTCTCTTTCATGTGACTTCTTTAATCTGATGTTGGAGAAGATAATAAGAACTGCAGAACTGAACCGCTCAGGAGCAATCTACTACAAGAGCGTACAATTACTGGCTTATGCCGATGACACTGACATCATCGGTAAGAAAACCGCGAAGTCTATCCTGGCTTTTCCAAGTTGGACAAGGAAGCAAAGCGAATGGGTCTGGTGGTAAACGAGGACAAGACGAAGTATCTCCTGTCATCAAACAAACAATCAGCACATTCGAGCCTTGGCACCTATATCATTTATATGATATTTTAATAACTAAATATATTTTGTTTAAATTTTAAGTTTTTATATGTTGAAAGTTTATTTATTAATAATCAAAAATTTTCTTTTCAACTACAAACAAATTCATAGAATCATAAATTGAAAATCAAGAATTTAAACAAGTATAAAAACATACAAGTAAAATATCCTTCATATACTCCCCCTCCAGTAAAACGATAAATTAATTAATATTAAATGTTATTTTCTTTTGTGTATTTGGAATTGTTAGTGAATTAGAGTTTTGTGTTGTATCAGAAATTATATTTGCAGGTTTGAGTAAATCTTTTGAAACTGTTTTAATCATATTTCCATATTGAATTTTGAATACTTTACTATTTTTCGAAATAATTTTAAATGGTCCTTCATAAGGTGATTGTAAATTTGATTTGTGAATAACTTTAACAAAAACGTATTCACAAGTATCCAAGTTCTTAGGAACAAAAGAGTATCCTTTATTGTGATGTACCACTTTTGATCTAACATTTGAAAAATATTTTCTTAGCTTAACAAGAATTTCATTTGTATTGTCAACTTCATTATTATAACCGTTCGAAACAACTAATTCACCTGGTAGTCTTAATGTTTGCCCAAAAACTAATTCTGCAGAAGAGCATTTTAAATCTTCTTTAATAGACGTACGTAGTCCTAATAATATCCAAGGAAGAATTTCAGACCAGTAGGTAGAATCATCTGAAGCTGTAATAGCAGTCTTTAATGTCCTATGAAATCTTTCAATCATTCCATTTGATTGAGGATGATATGGGGACGTATGAATTTTGTGTGATCCTAACAATTTAGTTAATTCTGTGAACATTTTTGATGTAAATTGTGATCCTTGATCTACTGTTATATAAAGTGGAATGCCAAAACGAGGAACGTAATTTTGAACAAATGTTGTTGCTATAGAATTAGCTGAAATATCCCTAAGTGGATATGCCTCTGGCCATCGTGTATGTCTATCAATGATAGTTAAAATGTAACGATTTCACAGCCACACAAAAAAAAAATTTGTGTTCTGACCCAAAGGTCTCACTATGTGTACTTT
>NW_023468434.1:1859-5953 GCF_013731165.1 Rhagoletis pomonella | reverse complement strand
CCAAGCATTTCCCTGCGACTGGCAAGTGTAGGAAGGTTAATCAGTTTATGCGACTCGTCGTATAAGGTGGAAGACTATATTGAGAATCCCATCGGAAATTTCTTAAAGCAAAAAGTAGGAATTGTTTTTGAATTGATTCTATCTTGTCTGAGTAAATTTGATACCTTGGATTCCAAACCACCGAGCCGTATTCCAGAATCGGCCTAACTAAGGTTGTAAGCAAGGTTTTAGTGATATAAGGGTCACTAAATTCTTTTGACCATCGTTTCACAATTGCAAGTACACCTTTAGCCTTGTTGACTGTCACATTAATGTGAAGATTAAAATTAAGCTTAGGATCCATTGTGATACCAAGGTCCACAAAATTGTATACCTGTTCCAGGTTATGGTTACCTATTATATAAGAAACTGGCAGAACAGCTCTTCGCGAGAAGCACATTACTTTACATTTCTAAAGATTTAGAGGCATAAGATTTACTTTACACCAGTAAGCCATGCTGTTTAAGTCTGATTGTAGCAAAGACCTTTCTTCAATTGAAACGTACGATTTATAAAGTTTTACATCATCTGCATACATTAAAATTTTGGAGAATTTTATATCTGTAGAAATATCGTTTATAAAAAGCAAGAACAGAATCGGGCCTAGGTGGCTACCCTGAGGGGCTCCTGAAGTAACATCAATGACGTCAGAGATAGTATTTTTAAACAATACCCTTTTTGATCTATCATAGAGGTATGAAGAGATCCAACGTAGAAAATTAGGTGGAAGACCAAGAAGATCAAGTTTATAGATGAGCAACGAGTGGCACACTTTGTCAAATGTTTTACTGAAATCAGTATATATAACATCAACAGTTTTGCTCTCACTAAATGCTTTTCAGATATAGGATGTTAATTCAAGTAAATTTGTAGAAGTTGATTTGCCCTTGCAAAATCCATGTTGACTGTATGAAATGCTTGAAGTGATAGAATGCGTCAACCGATTTGTTATAATTGCTTCAAATAATTTATGAATTGCAGAAAGCTTAGCTATGCCCCGGTAGTTCTCCACTGAAGACCTGCTACCGCTTTTATGTAAGGGGGTTATGAACGATTCCTTCCATACAGTTGGAAAAACGCCCGCTTTAAGAGACAAATTAAATAAGGCTGTTAACGGCTCATAGAGATAATCAGCACAATTTCTAAGAAAACAAGTGGGGATCTGGTCAGGACCATAACTAAAAGACTGCTTTAAGGACTTCAGGTAAACTAAAACATCATCGGGAGATATTATAGGGTTATGTATTGAGTTAATTGGACTTAGTTTAAAAGGATAGTCAAAGTATGCTTGGGAGTTAGTGGAATAATTGGATTTAAAAACCTGAGCGAACATGTTAGAAATTGTTTGATTATCACCAGAGACGGTATTTTGATACTTCATGGCGGAAGGAAACCCACGTACATTTCGCTTGGAGTTTACGAAATCATAAAATGATTTGGGGTTATATATTATACGTCGTTTGATTTTACACAAGTAATCTTTATAACACTTTTTGTTTAATTCAAAGAACTTGTGACGCAAAAGTGAGTATTTTACATAGTATGAGTGTAAGCCGGTTTTTTTGTGTAATCTAAAATAACGTGACTTTCTGTTCTTCAAGTTTCTCAGTTCTTTAGTGAACCATAACTGTGTTTGTTCTACAGGAACACACATGCGTTTAGGCACATACTTTTCAAATAATCTATGTACAGTAAAATTAAAATATGCAACGCTTTGCTCAACTTTTTCTTTGTATATAGGCCACGACAATTTAGACAATTCTTTATTCAGTTTTTTAAAGTTGGCTTTCGAAAAATCAAAGCGAATATTTGGCTCGTATGTTTGGACATCGCAATTTTGACCATCGTTTATAATTTCGTAAGATATCTCAATAGCAGGGTGGTAGACATCTTCGGGACATGAGTTTGTAAAAAGGGGCGTGGCACATCCCATAGGCGTGGACACTTTTATCAACTATAACTTGGGAACCATAAGTCCCAAGAACTTGAAATTTGGTGTGCAGGCATATCTACGGTAGGCGCTTTAAGTAAGGCTTATATAAATGAGTGGAACCTCCCATAGGCGTGGAAAATTCGGAATCATATGTCACGTAGAGCTGGGATACTATCGATAGTTGAAAACTGTCGCCACTATCGATAGTTTTTGAAAGCTATCGATGATTTAGCGAAACTTTTGTTTTTATACCTCTTAACAATTCATTAATTTTTTTTCAAAGAAAATCACAATACAGTCGGCAAAAAAAAATTTTAGTTATTGGAATTTTTAGCAACTATAAGCTTACATTGGTTGGTTGGTTTAAGTGGATTGTCACTCAGGTGACAAGCAATTAGCAAGTTTGCCATTTTGATTCCACAACTCGTGCAACCTACAGCCATTTGGCGGCTTTAATAAATTTCAGTACGTGATACAGAGAGAGGCAGCTGCACTCTGAAATATTCTGCAGGAGGGTTTGCCGAGCGTATTTAGCCTCATCCTTGCGAGGGCTGGACACTCGCACAGCAAGTGTTCGACTGTATCTTTTGAGCCCGGGTCATCGCAGCTGCGACAGAACCTATTGAAGGGCAGTCCTATCCTTTCGGCATGTACCCCAACGGGCCAGTGCGCTGTGCACACTGCAGTAAGTTTGTAGGCATTTGTTTTGCTCATGCCTAAGAGAGCTTTGGTTTTGAGTGGGTCGTGGGACACCCAGAACTGCCGGGCAATTCTGTAGGATCCTGTGCAGTTCCACCTCTGCCTGGCCTTCGAATGATAAAATTCGGTAATTTTTGTCTTAATCTCCCTGAGCGAGGCGCCCATGTCCACCGCGTGGGACATATCCAGTGCGGAGCCGCTCCTTGCTAGTTCGTCCGCTGCCTCGTTTCCGTAGATGCCCCTATGTCCCGGGACCCATATTAGGGTAATTTCGTATTGATCAGAGATATAGGCCAGCTCTCTCCTACATTCATCCACTAGCTGAGATCTAACAGAGTTAGAGGAAAGTGCCTGAATAGCCGCTTGGCTATCCGAGAGGATGTTCATTTGCGTTCTCGTGGGTACTGCCTTACTGCCTTACTGCCTCCTTAATAGCAAACGTTTCGGCCTGGAAGACGCTTGCAGTCTGGTAGGCGGAAGGATAATTTTAGGTTATATTGCTCAATGAAGACCCCAGCACCAACCCCGCATTCCATCTTTGACCCATCCGTAAAGACAGTTAAGCCCTGCAAGTACCCGAAATCTTCCTGATTCCAGTCACTGCGGCTTGCGAATTTCGTGCGGGGTTTGTGGTGAACCCAGGTCTTCGACAGGATATAGTCAGTGGGCAGCGCTTTAATTTCAGACGGTATTGCGTCTAGGATGGAACCGTGCCCGAACGGTCTTTCCTTCCAGAGCCCCAGGGCACGCAGTCTGATGGCGCTGTTAGCAGCTGAATTCTCGATGAAGATATCTATAGGTAATAAGTCAAGAAGGACGTTCAAAACGTCCTTCGGACAGGATCTCGTTGCGCCTGTTACGCTAGCGGCTGCTGACCTTTGAATTCCGCCTAGCTTTTTAACTACGTAATCCTTAGTAAGGGCTGGCCACCAGACCAACGCCCCATAAGAGATTATGGGTCGGACTACAGCTGTGTACATCCAGTGCACAATTCTTGGTTTCAAACCCCATCTGTTGCCCAACATTCTCTTGGCCGCATAGAGAGCCACCGTGGCCTTCCTAGCACGCTCCTCAATGTTTGGTTTCCAGTTAAGTTTGGGATCCAAAATAACTCCAAGGTATTTCACCTTCATTGACAGATCCAGTTCCGTTCCTCGGAACCTTGGTTTATTAAAATTTGGTAATTTTGTTTTATTTGTGAAAAGCATAAGGTCAGTTTTCTCCGGGTTTACGCTAAGAGAACAGCTTATGGCCCAGGAATCTACTATCTTTAAAGTCCTTGCCATAATTTCACTTATGACCGAAGGAAACTGACCCGATACCAGTATCGCTACATCATCGGCGTAAGCCACCGCTTTGATTCTCTGAGAGTCCAGCTTTACCAGTAGTTTGTTTAAGACCATGAGCCATAGTAACGGTGATA
>NW_023468434.1:0-1759 GCF_013731165.1 Rhagoletis pomonella | reverse complement strand
CAGTGATCAATCCCTGTTTCCATAAGTGCCTCATGGATGGAATCTACACTGACATTATTAAAGGCCTCCTCGATGTCTATAAAGGACGCCTTTGTAAATTGTTTATAGTAGAGCGAACTCTCAATTGTACGTACCACTTCATGTAGGGCAGTCTCCGTTGACTTCCCTTTCAAGTACGCATGTTGAGCGCATGATAAATTGGACGTCTTGTCCCTAACATACAGACCCAACAGCCTCTCAAACGTCTTGAGCACGAAGGACATTAGGCTTATTGGTCGGAAATCTTTAGCATTGTCATGACCCCGTTTTCCCGCTTTAGAAATAAAAATTACCTTAATCTTCCTCCAGCTTAACGGAACGTGGTTCAGTATTAGGCACCCTCTAAAAATTGTTTCTAGGATTGGAATGACCATCTCTGAAGCATGACTGGTAGTATTCCGTCCATACCCGGTGATTTATAGGGTGAGAAGCTGAAGATAGCAAATTTTATCTTTTCCCTCTCTAGTAGCTCCTCTAAGAGGTCTTCGGAGAGGGTTGGTATATGGTCTGGGGCATCGGTTTCCACTACATCGATTTTGCACCCTGGAAAATGTGTATTCAGAAGGATATCCAGCGACTCCCCAGCCGACTCGGTCCATGAACCATCTGACCTTTTTATATATGTTGGCTGTGAGTGCCCTTTGGCAAGGATTTTGCTTAATCTCGCAGATTTCTTGGTATCCTCGATGGATTCGCAGAATTCCTTCCAGGACGCCTCCTTGGCGTCCCGTATCGCTTTTTTGTATTTCTTTAGGTTCTCTCTGTATAGGTCCCATACCTTAATCCTGTAGCATTCGTTGAAGGATTTTCTTACTTGCTTCCGTAGCTTCCGTAAGGTTCTCATTCCACCAAGGTGTGCGCACTTTCTTGCCATACCTCAGCGGACAAGCCTTCGTAAGGGCCTTTCCGAAGGCCTCTTGTAGGAATGTCTTCAACTGGTAGTTTCTTCAATTCTTTTCCAATAACCTTTCGAAATAAGTCCCAATCTGTTTTACGAGGGTTTCTAAAGGGAGTAGGCGTATCCGCCGCAATATTTAGCTCAAAGAGTATTCGACGGTGGTCCGAGAGGGTCTCTTCGTCGGATACTCTCCATTTGTTGACCTTTAGGCTGCCCTCGGTCAGCAGAGTTAGGTCTAGGACCTCTTCCCAACCGCAAAAATCAGAGATACTAGGAAATATGAAGGTGGGAGTACTACCTCCATTACAAATCCTAAACGTAGAATCAATAATGAATTGAAATAGCGACTCACCTCTTTCGTTGGTTTCCGAGCTGCCTCATAATGTATGCCGTGAATTGGCATCGTAGCCGAGTAACACTGGACTAGCTCCTGCTAGCCTTTGTAAAGTGACGACATCCTGTGGCGGACACGGCCTGTCGTGCGCCATGTATACGGATGATATAAGACAGCTTTGTTTATTCATCAAGTTGACGACTGTAGTATCCGGTGAGCTGAATTTGGAATATAAGAAAGCTTTAATGTGTTTTTTAACCAATACACACGCGCGGGGTTTACCTGATACACTAGTGTAGAAGAGGTTATAGAGGGCGTCAGTGAGTCCCTTAACCTCTAGGTCCCTTACCCAAGGTTCCTGTATCAACGAGATGTCGATGTCTTCCTCCCTTAGGAAGACCAGGAGCTTGTCCGAGGCAGCCTTAGAGTGCCTAAGATTTGCCTGGACCACCTTCATCGACTTTCTCGGCATTGTTAACTGGCCCTGT
>NW_023468433.1:0-5954 GCF_013731165.1 Rhagoletis pomonella | reverse complement strand
CGTTTATCACCTAAACATGACGCCTAGATGTAATTCAGCTCGTAATGAACATTAACAAATAGTATTTAATATATTGCTTACTAATTTTATTGTTTATTTCTTTTTTTTATTTGCAGGTAATTATCGCTTACACACGTTATGATCCATAGTATCCTATTTAAATATCGTATTGATGACCATACGATCCTCTATGCGTTGCTATGACACCAAAGGTAACCCTAGATATTGAATTGCATACATAAAAAGCTGTAGTGAAAGTGTATCTCCGTATGCCTCAATTTTTGGAATAGAATAACCTACTAGAAATATGTATGTGGTTACTAACCATACAAAACTGATGATTCATATTAGACAACGTGTTTGAGGGGTGTTCGTATTGACATTTTTGGTGATGTTCTAATAAGCGGGTTTCGTTTGCTTTGTTTTCGTTTTCCTTGTACTTTTCAATGCTGGGCATACTGCCCTAATTTTATTTATTTTTTCTCTACATACATATATATCTACAATAGTGTGATTTAAAAATGCTTGCGCGAATATATAGTCAGATTTTTAATGCTCTCACCCACTAGGGTTGTTCTATATCGAAAAAATGTACCCCTGTTTTTTTTCAGATCAAAAAATATTTAGAGATCCCCCTAAGCTTTCTGTTTCTCTTTCAGAGACTTCAAAGAATAATACCCAAATGTATATTCAACCATTTTTTAATATTCACGATTTTTAGGCGGGTTAGATGTTGATTGAAAAATATAGATATTCAGGGACTCTATACCATTTTTACGGAAAATTGTGGTCTCCTATATAAAATTCATGGGATTCGATTTGAGCGACCACTAAATATTTGTTTTATTAGAAAAAACCGGAGTATTTATTTTTTCGATATTTAACAATCCTAGGTGGTGATAATGAATTACTGATATTTTTATAAAAAACTAAGAAAATATTTTTATGGAAAATTTAAATAAATAAAATTGTCATATTTTTGACGCTGACTATATATGCTTATAAAGAAGAACTAGCAATTTTTCAGAGACAATTCAGCTCAATTAAAATAGACTCATTTTCCAAGTACAGGAAGATATTTACAACATCACGCAGAATTAAATAGCAGTTTTTCAAATTAAATGTAAAGTTAACAGTTCAGAGCTTTTCAGGGTTTCAGCGCTCTATTCAGCCATAAGCTTGTAAATATTAGCGAAACAACGCCTAAAAATATTGAGGTGAAGTTCTAACTTAAATTCTTTATTACTCTCAAAATTACACCTGCGATTTGGATACAAAAAAAAACCTTCCTTTGTTCGTGATTTCTGCAGGTGGTTTTGGAGTTGTTGTTTAACCACTTTGGCATAATTTGCTGAATAAGCCACAAAAATCTCGAATGCAATTTTTCGTAGTTTTTGTGCAGATTTCAAAGCAGCTGTTTCCTGTTTCTTCTGGCATACATACATAAATATTTTCAATTTTATTTATTATTCGCCTTGACCAAGCTATTTTTTGTTGCCAATTATGGACTTTTTTGTCCAGTTTTTCTTGCAGCAGCTTTACAAATTTGCACTTCTATGGTGGTGTAAATTACAGTCCCCTTTTTTTGTTATTTTTGCTTTTGTTCCATTGCGTGCTTTTTGCAATTATTTTTGTTTATCAAAGATGCCTTTTCCGTTTTAAATTTTTATTTTGTATAGATGCATGCATTTATATATGTCCGTTGGTATTTATAACTACATTCATATCTGCCTGTGTAAATGGTTACACACATACAGTGACTCAAACAAATGACCACGTATTGATTTTCTTCAAATATTCGTAATGTTTTTCGAGCTAAATTTTTTTGTTATTTTTATATAAAAATAAAGTCGTAACCGTGTAAATAAATCTCAGTTTCAGACAAAATAAATAAAAAATTTTGGAAAATTCAAAATTTTTTCATCAAAATTTCAACTTTTTATTCTGAATCTTTAGAAAATTTTAGGTATGCAGTTTTATAGCTCATACAATTTTTGTCCAATAAAATGCAAGTTTCAAACGGCTAAAAAATCGCGTTGATTTTTCGAGAATTTTTTTTGGAGACACATTTTTTTTTCATATAAGTATGAATTTCTTATGAAATAAAACGCGGGAGACCGTCAGCAACAAAATTTCAAAATATCAACGCAAGTTTTTGTAAATTGCGCCTGTTATATTAAAAACCCGAAAAAGTAGCCTCAAAAAAAAAAAATAAAATGCTCAAAAATCCATGCGATTTTATAGCCGCTTGAAACTTGCACTTCATTAGACTAAAACAAATGTTGCAATTTGATGAAATTTTTATAAATTTTCCTTCATTTTGTATAAAGTTTGGACGGTTTTGGTTAAAGCTTAGACGATACTTTTATATAAAAAATAACACAAAAAAAAATTAGCTGGAAAAATATTACGAATATTTAAAACAAAAACAACACGTGGTCATTGTTTGAGTCACTGTACCTCCACTTGTACAAAGGTTCAATGGAAGGCTGATTGTATTCTTTCACAATTTACGCGTCTCATTCGCTGTCATCTTAATGTTAGTCTTGACTTTTGGTCTTCTGAGTTTAACGGTATGAGTTGAGTTTATCTTTGCGTACTGCATTCTTTGCTTCATTTACTCTTTTTAAATGCACGCAAAATACAAATTGCTGGTTTGGGAGATAATAAAAGCCTATACAGATGGCAATTACAAATACTAAAGTTTCTTTGTTTTTGACGAACCGAAGAAGTACCCCATCAGTTATGGCATAGAGTAGCCAGAGAGAGAATCCATCAACTGTTTGCTTTTATAATAGCATTTAATTAAAGTTCTGTTAGTTTACTATTTTAGCCATTTGATAATAATACGGTATCCGTTCCTGACATAATTATTTCGAACTCAGCAACTTATTTACATTTTCTTTAGTCTTAGTTCGTAAACAAAGTTATTGACAATGCCGGTATTTGTTAGTACAAAAAAAAAATCAAACATTAGCATACTTATAGAAAAATATTTACGGTTGTTTTATTTGCAATTCTTTTGTTTGTCATCATGTAAATCGATGATGCGTAACATGTTTCGTAACGTTTTGTAAAATTAATGCACTTCGCTTGTTTTATGTAAATATTCGTCACGGTAATAAGGAGTAAAACTCGTAATGGAAATGTTTTAAACGCTGAAAAAAACTCAAGTTAGCAATATAATAAAATATCAGCGCATATCGGTTAAACTGAATTGGAAAAAAAGTAACAATAGACAATATTTAAAGCAGTATATCAGTGTTATTATTCAATTCAGCTGTGCTGAATTGGGTACAGATCAGTAGATTACATTACAGCTTAGTACAAATACATACGTACTATGTCTGCAAAAGTTAAAAAACGACTTCCTTAGCTGTACAAAGCTAAAATATAAAAAAATTAACACTGCATCATTATCATTATATTCTCTTTAAATCTTCTGAAAAGGTTAAAGGTCATTAAGGTGTAATTTTGAATAAAAACTTACCAGCAATCAGGTGAAAAGTTATTTCAAGGATATGAGAATTGCTTCCATGCTGCCCAAAATGTAGTTTTTGCAATTCAGCGCCTGCTGAATTATATAAAAATGTTTTAAACTTAAAATAGGCAACTATTGTGAACTTAATTTGCCACTATAAATGTTTTTCCACGTTTAAAGCTGATATGTTACTATAGTTTGTTTACTTATTCAGCGCCCGTTAAATTATTTTAAAACATTTAAAACTACATCTAAATTCCATACAATTGCAATTCTCACTTCCTTTATTTCAATAATTTCTCTTCACTGTGCCTGATACACCCGTGCTACCTCTATTCAGCACACTTGAATTGTTTCCATTAAGCAAAATTACGTAGATATATGTATTATGCCACCACACCGCCTCTATGCTCCCCCATTCCTCGCATGGAACCACAAATTTAATGTCTGAGTATTGGCGTAAAGTGCCTCTATATAATCACTTAAGTGCATTGACTGAAGAAAATGGGTATCAAATCAAATTTGTCTTTCGCATGTCCGCCTACTTGTTTGTATAAATGGACGGACAGACAGACAACGAGTAAATGAGTACCTCTGTACACATCTTAAATTACTCATGTTGTTTGCGTAGATAAAAATGTTGTAACTTCACCTACTAATAATGACCACCAATACCACCAATTGGATATTTTTATACCTTTCGTGAGCATGAAATGGTATTATAACTTTGGTCCGATGTTTGTAAGTACCAGAATAAGAAGAGATAGACCAATTAAAATGCATACTTAAATGATCAGAATGTCGAGCTGAGGCGATTTAGCCATGTCCGTCTGTCCGTTTGTCCGTCTGTTTGTCTGTCTGTCCGTCTGTTTGTATGCAATCTAGTCTCTCAGTTTTCGAGATATCCGGATCAAATTTGGTAGGTGGGTGAATTTTTATAATGTATTAATCATTTGTCGGAACCGGAAGAATCGGATCACTATAACATATAGCTCCCATACAACTGATTGTTCAGATATGAGATTTTTCGTTATAACTTCTCCATTTATGCAGCTAAGAAAATTAAATTTTGCAATACTTCCACCCATTATTGACAGAGAACTCAGAATGAAAATTACAAAGATCGGGTCGCTATAACCTATAGCTATCGTACTACTGATTGTTCAGATATAAGATTTTTCGTTATAACTCCTCCATTTAAGTAGCTAGTAACATGAAATTTTGAACTGTTGTCACTCATTATGAAAAGAATACTTTCAGAGAAAATGACGAAGATCGGGTCGCTATAACCTATAGCCTCCATACAACTGATTGTTCAGATATGAGATTTTTTTCCATAACTTCTCCATTTATGCAGCTAGGAAAATGAAAATTCTCACCGTTTTCACTCATTATTAACAGAATATTTACAGTGAAAATAACAAAGATCGGGTCACTATAACATATATCTCCCATTCAACTGATTGTTCAGTTATGAGAATTTTCATTATGACTCCTCGATTTATGTAGCTAGGAACATGAAATTTTGCAATACTTCCAACGATTATCAACAGAATTCTTACAGTGGAAATAACAAAGATCGGGTCACTTTTACATATAGCTCCCATACAACTGATTGTTCAGATATGAGATTCTTTGTTATATCTTCTAAATATATGCAGCTAGAAACTTGATATTTCGCACTATTTTCACTCATTAGCAACAGATAGTTTACAGTAAAATTAACAAAGATCGGGTCACTGTAACTTATATATTGCCTCCATATAACTGATTGTTCATATATGGGGTTTTAATGTAAACTAATTTGTTTGGACAGCTAAAACCGATAAATTTCGTAAGCTATTGTATAAATAATAATACAAAGTCTACTGAGAAAATAGTCAAAATCTATGCTGTATAAGCTTTATCTTTTATACCACTGATTGTTCCTATACCAGTTTTTGCGATATATCTCCTTTATGTAAGAAGCTAAACGCATTAAATTGTGTTACCCGTTTACATACCGATCACACAGCAGTGAAAATCACTTTGATTGGTGCTATATAGGGTATATCCTGCATACCTTTGATTGTTTAGATATGATTTTTCATATATGTATCTCCTCTATCTATGTGCGCTGTGAATATATAAATTTTTTTAAATGCAGTAATCTGTTAAAGTAAAGTTTTCAGATGTTCATGAAAGGTATGAAGCCTTCGGCATAGCCGAAGACAGCGCTGCTCTTACTTGTTTTTTGTTGGTTTTCGTTTTTTGATGTCTTCGATATCTTGCATATCATTAGCAAGTTGGTGAAATGTGGTCTCGCATTGAGTTAAACACACATGCCTGCAATGTCATAGCGGATCCGCATTACATGACAACCGCAGCAGCAAAACACATTTCTCTGCAAAGTGCTTAACCCTTTTTTATTTGGCAATGGACAATATAAAAAAAAATGTTTAATTCACTTAAAGCACAGACAGACGACAACGTT
>NW_023468432.1:0-5956 GCF_013731165.1 Rhagoletis pomonella | reverse complement strand
ACATAAACTAGTGTTTGGCCGAGCTTCTCCTCCGACTTGTGGCGTGCGCCTTGATATTGTCACACAAAGCGGAGGGACCTACAGTTTTACGCCGACTCCGAACGGCGATTGTATTTGTATGAGAAGCTGTTTTTCATGGCAGAAATACACTCGGAGGTTTACCATTGCCTGCCGAGGGACGACCGCTGTTAAGAAAAAACCTTTTTCTAAATTTTTTGCGATGTTGCTTTGACCAGGGTTTGAACCCAGGTGCTGCGGAGTGGAAGCGCGCACTGCTTACCACTACACCACTGCTTAAATACCTTTTTGAAAACGAATATTTCAGGTGACAGCCTACCTTGTTTTTTTTTTAAATATACCTCAAATAGTTATTTTCAAAAAAGTATTTAAATTGTTTATGAATAGTTTTTGAAATAAAATGCAATTATTAACTGCTATAACTTCTACCATGTGTAAATTATTTGTTGCTTTTCCACAAAATGTTTCATTATAAACGGCCTCAAGCACAATGAAATGATTAAATTAGTATAAAATGTAAAATCTTAAATTTACTTCGATAAAATTCGTTTTACTGCGGTTTATTTTTAAATTCATTGCGGTTTACGAATTTTAAGTCATAATCTTCGTCGGTCAGTGTTGCTAGACAGTTGAACGTGGAAATGGTTCTAGAAAATCGTTCTTTGTATTGAAAAATAGCCAACACACTAAATATTAAAATAAACAGTGTCCGGAAAAAATTTTGGCAGATGATTCTTATACAAAAAAAAATATAAATATATAAAACCTTTTACGAATTGCTAAAATTCACATTACTTATAACAGAAATATATTTAATTGCATATTATCCTATGAACTAAACTGATAATAAAACCTCCTGCTAAAAATATTTCCTTAACCCTTGTGTGTTGGAGGTACTTGGGTACATATGTATGCGATTTTTGTACCGAACTTTTTAAATTAGAAAATTGCCTTAAAACCATATATTTAATACTTCTATATTGGCAGTAACCTATCTGCGCAATGTGTTTGGATTCAGCAATCGAAACATGAACCAATTAGAACAGATCTGAACGGTTGACAAGCAGCCATTTGCAAAAGAATTTGAGAAAAAACTGTGTGACTTTCGTAATTTTGAAGTTAGCTTTTTCTGTTTTGTTGTTTACATTTCTTTCTTTATGTGTATTTAGGTGGTGGGTAATTTTAGTGATTTTTAAGCAATTTCCATAATATTATAACACTAACTTATGTGTAAGCGCCAATCTAATTTGCTCTCAATTACAGTTGCCAAAGTTCGGAGAGAGCATACGTTTAAATCCCCAAAAAAAGTCAACAATTGCCAAATAAAAAAGCTTGTATTAGTCTTAAGGCTAGAACTAAAAATTTGTGGGTTACTTTTTATTTTGGTTTTGTAAAATACAACAATACTAATATTTTAGGCACAAATGTCGTATAGATGAATATTTAATTTTACTGCAAAAAGGAGTGTTTTCTTGATTTTTTTCCAAAGTTTGGTGATTTTAGGAAAGATGGCCGCCATAGGGTTTCATATTCACATATACTTGCAGGCCTATCACAGATTCCGAGTGAACTCCCGTCGTGAAAAAATCTCCCGTCACGAATTCGGGAGAAATGCTATCAGCAATTCCGACGCATTCATAGTTAGAGCTGCCTTTGGTTTTTGTTTGTTTTTATGTTTTGGTTCAATAATTCTAAATCAAAATAAAATAACTCGAAATCAGTGATACCATTCTCACGAATTTCGAATTTGCAGGAGAATTTCGTGATCACGACGGAATTCATGATAGGCCTGTTGATCCCTCATTCTGATCACATATGCAGATACAGTTCGCTCAAAACTTCTTTTTCCCCCAGGCATAATTAACCTTCTCACCTAGCCATTTTGCCCGCGGTTTGCACATTTCGGCATTTTGCCCGTACTGGGTACTGGCCCAGAAGATAATTTAGGTAGGCCTTCTTAAGTAAAGCCATTCTAAGAGGCCTACCCAAGAAGGGCTGAAAAAAGTGCCTCCTTGCATGCCTAGAAGGGCTTATCCATTTACAATTTACGCGAGTGCATAAATTTATATTATTATTTAGCATTAGAAATGAACTTCAATAAACATTTTAAGTTATAATAACACATATTTGATATAAACCAGTATTTGCTTACGTATGATTTTTATAAATTAAAGAAGCAACTTTAAATGAACTCCTCCAAAAGGCCTTCTGAAGTACTATAAAGTCCTATAAAAGCCCTTCTGGAAGGCCTTCCATTGGTAGCGAAAAAAGGAAGCCCTTCAATTTGTGCCACTCCATACCAAAAAATAAAGGAGAAAGGAATGTAGAGTGGAAGGCCTCTTCACTCTCGGAAGGGCTTTTAACACCTGAAATTATCTACTGGGAGGTTATGATATAATCTTGTACTAAAAAAAATTACTTCTCCGCCTGCAACCCGGATTTATCGATTTCTTTTTTGGTAAATAAAGGAGAAACGCCAAAGACAAACAACAATGAATGCCGCTAAGAAAAGATATACCCGGACTAGAAGATCCTTTAATTTGGTGGAATCATAGACGGCCGCTGGGGTGTAGCGGTTAGCGCTAACATTCCGCAGGGCTTGGGCTCAAGTCCGGTTGAATCCAACATAAAAACTAAAAAAAAAAGTTTTTTTCTAATAACGGTCGCCCCTCGGCTGGCAATGGCAAACCTCCGAGAGTATTTCTGCCATGAAAACAGCTTCTCATAAAAATACAATCGCCGTTCGGTGTCGGCGTAAAACTGTAGGTCCCTCCCCTTGTGTGACATTAGTGCGCACGCCACAAATCGGGGAAGAAGGCCGGCCAAACACTAACAAATGAGTGAGCAGCAATCTATTATTATTATAGCCGCAAAGAATTTCCAAATTTGTTTACATTGGCAATTAAGTATCACTTTATGTTGAAACTAGAAATGGGTTCTTGGCCGGTAATCCGGAAATGCTTCTAATGAAAAATGTTTAAATTTTTAACTCTAATTACTAACTAGATACTATGTATTTAATTTTATTATAAAAAAAGTCTGAACTAGATTTTTAAATGGAACGATATAATTGAAATCCGGAAACCGGCCGGATTTTAGCCAGTATCCGGCCGGATTTTAGCCAGTATCCGGCCGGATAGTCGGATAACAGAAAAGAGGCCGGATAAGCCGGATTTCGGATATCTACCGGATACGACAATGATTGATGGATAAACCGAAATACACGGGTCTTAGTAATGCCGCTACAACAACAACAGCGTTAAAACTAGGTTAAAACCACAGCCGTGCACTGAAAAACTGGCCTTACGTGGTTTAAGGGCCGTCTGCATTTCTCAAGAAAAATCAGAAGAAATATTTTTCGTTATTTCTGTTGTTGTAAATTTTCTGGAAGAAGTAAATATACAAGCATTTTTTTTCTCGAGAGCTGCATACTGATTTAACAAATGTTTACAGAAGAAAATGTTTTTTCCGTTTCTTGTGAGAAATTTTATATGAATTTTTAGTTTTTCTTGGGAACTGCAGACAGGTTATTAATGAAACTTAAGATCTTATTCACAAAAACAAGTAATTTTCAAGCAAAAAACAACATGCATTTCAAATATGAACCAAATCGGAGTAATACGGGATTTTCAAATATCTTGACTCCTGTGCCATCTAGCGGATTAATTCATCTCTCATATTGCATTGTCATAGGATTATGAGCTAATTTTTAAATTTCAAGTCTCTAGCTCAAAATAACATATCGTGACCAGTGTTGCCGCGAATCGTTTTAAGTGGTAGCCTTTAAAAAAGGGCTAAAAAAAAGTCGTTGTGGCTAAAAATGGTAGCTAAATTTTTTTACTTACATATACATATATAAGTATACACGTAAACATTTTCAATAAGTAAAAGCGAAGGTACACAACATGCGTTCGCCGGCAAATGCGTCACGCCGTCAATGTCAAATAAAATTGACCACGTGCGTTTGTATGACAGCTGTTACAGACGACGCCGTTACGAATGCGTTAACGCAGTTGCCGTCGTACGTAAACCAACTCGCTACTTTTCTGTTGCGTTCATGCGTTGACATTTGAAATTACATTTATGGATATGCTTATCAGCTGTTTTTTGTTTACAAAACAATGAGCGGCACAACGCAAGGTGTGTAACAGCAAATTTTTCAACGTCGTCAACGCATCAACGGATCAACGCAACGCCGCAGCAAATAAAAGGATGTACCTTCAGCTTAATGGTATACCTAAAACCTTTTTGTATAAAATAGGAAATATACGACACCTGCTTGCTGGCTCCATCAAGTGATTGTTATATCAGGCTCGAAGCATATAACTTACCAGCATGCTGGTACAATATTTATTTCTTTATTAATGAAGTCCAGGAAAGATCGAAATGATTACAGCCGAAATTTCATAATTTTTCTACCATTTTGTTAAACATTGTTTTTTTTTAATTCACAACGGCAATATCGTGAACTTAATCTTCCACAAACACGGCTTTGACTCATTTAGTGAAGAAATTTCCGCCACAATACTTTTTACTTAGAAAATTGAGCTAATTGCACCACTCACGACACCAGCATGCTGGTACAATCATAAAATTTTCAAATAATTTTTGAAGTCGCACCAGCAGCTGGTACAATCACACCACAAGAACATGCACGGTCAATCGACTTGATGGGCCATTTAACAATAACTTAACTTAACTTATCTATTTTAAACTATAGTTAAAGCGTTAATAAATAAGTTAACAGCCCTAACACTTTTACAGTATGTATGTATAAAAACGTAAGGAACATACAATATATATAAATATCAGTCTTCCTTAGTTTAAAAATTCATCTCTTACATAAATGAAAAAAAAAATTAGATCAAATTAAGCATGTACAACTTTTTCATGCCAAGTATGAATAAATTCTCCAAAGGGCTAAAAAAAGGGCTAGGGGCAATTTTAAATTTATGTGGCCAAAAAAAGTATGTGGTAGCTAAATCTAGCCACCAAAGGGCTGAAACGGCAACACTGATCGTGACCCTTAGGCCAGAAGCATGAATATGCAAATTTATCAGTTTTGAGTTATTCAGGCAGGTTCTGCAATTCACTTCCGAGTGAATTTCAACCCCTGCCAATTTGAATTCTACGCGAATCCGACTCAAATTCACTCGGAAGTGAATTGCAGAACCTGCCTGATTGAGTTGGCTTGATTAACCTTTGGATATTCTATGTTATACCAAAACCCAGAATACCATGCGTACACGGAAACCACATATTTTACTATTTTAATTGCATGAATATGGAGTTAAGTCGCGTACAACAAAAATTCAAACTTGATTTCTCAAAATTTTCATTTTTACACATTCATGTTTCTGGCATACGGGCGACGATACCCACCATGCAAAACATGAAAAATAGGCAACAATCGTCAATGCCGTAGTGAGAAATCGGCAACGCTATTTCTTTTATGTCATTTTAGGAATATGTTTTCAAATATTCCCAAACTGATGAACTTCGCGTCAACAGGATTCTTCAAAAACATCTAATTTATTCCCAAGGGTTGAAAAAAAATAGGAATCCCCATAGCGACGAAAATAGTTAATTTCGTTTAGAAATTATAAGTTTGTGTTGAAAAACAAATGAAATATAAAAAAAGAATAAAATTGTTGCAAGAAATTATAGTAGGAGAGCCCAATAGGGGATTCGTGGATTTACTCGAGCGCGTCAGATTAACATATGGGGGATACCCTGCATCCTGTTGAGTACCTCTGCCAAATCTAAGCCATCTATGTAGAGCCGCGCGCGTAGGAGAGCTGATCAGGGGCTCTATTCTGTAACTGTGAGAAAATGTAGTGTACACCGAGTGCAAAACTCACAACCAAAAACTCACCGACTAAAATTCAGTGAGTTTTTCGGAAGAGAAGTGTACACAATTTTGACAGTTAAAACTCAT
>NW_023468431.1:0-5956 GCF_013731165.1 Rhagoletis pomonella | reverse complement strand
CAGCCAGCCGCCTCCGATAAATCGCCGGAATCCAGGAGCGCTGCTCCCTCCATCCCCACAAGCTAGGGCCGCTGCCGCTGCCTTCGTTATTAGGGCCGCCACCGCCGTTGCCGCCCTGGGCCGAAGTCATCATCTCAGCCGATCACCGGAATCACCACGATACAGGATCGCTGATCCCTCCGTCTCCACAAGTTAGGGCCGCTATCGCCACCTTCGGTTTTGGGACCGCCCCGTCGTTACCGCCCCCGAAGCCAAAGATAGTTACCCGTCATTGCTATTGAGGCCGTTGCTGCCACTCGTCGCAGGCCAGGACCGCTGTCACCGTCGCCGTAGAGTATCACCGTCGCTCTGATTGCCGCTACGCTCACGGGCATCACCGTCGTCACCGAGTATCACCGTCATTCGCATTGCCGTTGCGCTCACCGTCGTCACCGAGTGCTGCCACTCTCACCGTTACCGACCCATAGCCATTGTTATTCTCACTGTTACCGACCCATAGCCTCTGTTACTCTCCCTCTCTCTCACTTCTTGGACGAAAGGTTGCCGGCGCTCTGGCCATATCTCGCCTCGTGTGTGTGAGTGTGTTCTCCGTATTACATTGTGTGTTATTTGGTGGGGGTTTGTGGGAACTCCATTGTACTCTGGGTCGGCTGAGCGTACCTCAGCCTTCGACAAAACCCACCTCATAAATGGCGCCCGAGAAGGGACCTAGCTCTGCAGGCGCATGTGCAAAAACCTCAACAAGCACCAACACTGCGGAAGCGGGTTCACCGAACACACCACAACCAACAACTGACACACGGATGAGCGAAAACAACACCACGACGCTGAACGTCGACTCGCTGGGCTAGATATATCTTCTCAAGAAAGAGAGGTTAATTGAAGAGTGCAGACTACACCAGTTACCAGTGGAAGGAAGTACTGTCGCTGAGCTACGCAGCGCTCTGGGAAACTTCGTCAGAGCAAAGAGAACCAGGAAGTCGACCGAAAATCTCCTCAGAGAACTGGAAATGGAGATCGCAGCCGAGGAGGCCAGCATAGCAAAATCGCTACCCGAATCACTCCCAGCCATCAAACTGGGGGAATCCTTTCTACACCCTGGAGGAGCGAAACCGGCAGTCCACAAACGGGACAGCATGAGCAACGCCGAAGTGATGAGCACCGTCCGTCGTTGGGACATACACTACTCCGGCGGCGACACTCTGCACGACTTCCTGGACAGGATTGAGGAGCTAGCGGAGTGCTACCAGATCGTGCCGGAGCAACTCCTCCCAACTCTCCCCAAAATTCTACGTGGTCAAGCACACCAGTGGTTCCGCGTCCGGAGGCAGCAGATGACCACTTGGGCCAAATTCCGTACCGAGGCAGAAAGATTTTTCCTGCCTAAGCGGCATGTAAGCCAGCTGGAAGACACCATTCGCCAGCGCAAACAGCTGCATAGGGAAAAGGCCCAGGACTACATCCTCGCCCTCCAGACACTCATCCGGCAACACCCAACGATGTGCAACGAGGACCATCTGGAGCGCATCTACGACGGGCTGCGCGTCGAGTACCGACTCTTCGTGAAAAGGAACGAATTCCAGACCATCGAAGAGCTGATGGAGCTCACCGATGAGTACGAATTACTGAAGAACGTGGATCCAGACAGAACCGACTGGCGGCGCACAGCTTGTCGACCGTGGGAAACCAGTTCGACGGGAGGAACACCTGCTGGCGATGCAAGAAGCGCGGACATCCACGCTTCCACTGTATCAGCGCGCGGCGGATATTCTGTTTTCGATGCGGTCAGGATGGGATATTCTCTAGGGATTGCGGGTGTCGCAAGTCAACCTCAGCAGCTCCGACGGCTACACTTTCACGCACCGCCGCAGTTACATCAAGGCACTCTGAGAGGCGAAACAGCGACGGCCCCTTCTACGCCGACGTCGCAATCGAAGGCCTGAAAGTACGGGCGCTGGTGGACACAGGAGCCACGTTGACGTATATCGACGAGAGCACGCGCGCGTATCTGGAACAGTGCAACATCCAGCCTCTCCCCAACCAGAGGAACGTACAACTCGCGGATCAAACTTGCGTCGCAAGCACGCACGCCTACCCCGTCAAGATTAAATTCAACGGTCAGTTCACCTACGCCTCGGTAGCAGTGATTCCCAACCTGGCGGAGCGGATAATATCAGGAACGGACTTCCTAGCAAAGCGAGGCATTGCCATCATATTGGATGGCCAGCCACTGGCTCCCGCTACACCACCAAAGGTAGGGGCGACACCCGCTCTGTGCTGCCTGAGAGCACACCTCGACGAGAAGCAAAACCAGGAGCTAGTAGACTTCCTGGAGCACCATAAAACCACATTTTCAAAACTTACCGGACCGAGCACAGCCGCCGAACACGTAATCACGCTCCGGTACAACCAACCGCTGAAACAACGTTATTACCCGCACAACCCCGCTATGCAGCAGGTAATAAATACCGAAGTAGATGAATTACTCACTGCTGGAAGGATTGAGCCATCTAGGAGCGCCTACAGCTCGCCCATTGTACTGGTCAGGAAAAAGCAAAGAACCTGGCGGATGTGTATTGACTACCGCCAACACAACGCCGCTAGCGAGCCGGACGCGTATCCATTGCCTCAGATTGGAGCAATCCTGGACCAGCTAAAGGAGGCCAAATACATCTCGACTATCGATCTAAAGAACGGATACTGGCAGATACCACTCGCCGCCGCGTCGCGGCCATACACCGCTTTCACCGTTCCAGGCCGAGGGCTCCTCCAGTGGAAAGTGATGCACTTCGGTCTGCACTCCGCCCCGGCTACCTTCCAACGTGCTCTCGACTCCATACTCGGACCAGAACTTCAGCCAAAAGTATTCGCACTCAAGGAGAAACTAACCAGCGCACCGATACTCTGCTGTCCGGACTTCGTCCGACCATTCTACCTGCAAACCGACGCCAGCGGCGAGGGGCTCGGCGTAGTTTTATTCCAGCACCACTCTGATCAGGAGAAAGTCATAGCATACGCCAGCAGAAGCCTTTCTGACCTAGAAAAACGCTACTCTGCCACCGAACAGGAGTGCCTGGCTTTCTTATGGGGAATCCGGAAAATGAGGCCATATCTGGAAGGATACCGATTTACTGTGATCACCGATCACCACTCCCTCAAGTGGCTCCACTACGGTTGGCCGGTGGTTGGTTGGTTGGGCACTCGCCAACAATGGGCTGCAACAATTCAATTTTGAAATCGAATATCGCAAGGGATCGCTAAACGTGGTGGCCGATGCACTCTCTCGATGCCCGCTGCCAACACCCAATACCGACGAAGACACACTATTCACCGTAAACACGGCCGTGGGATATCGTCACCGCCGATTTCGTTGGCCCACTCCCACGTTCAAAGCAGGGCAATACGTGCCTCTTGGCGTTGATGGACAAATTTTCCAAATGGGTTGAGCTAATACCCGTACGAAACGCCACCGCCGCAACAGTCATCAAAGCTCTCCGAGAGAGAGTAATCTGCCGATTCGGATGCGCCGCCGTTTTCCTCAGCGATAACGGCAAACAGATCACCGCCACTGCCCTGGCCTCATTTCTTCGAGCTCACAACATTGAGCACCGATTCACGGCCGTCTATGCACCTCACGAAAATCCCACTGAACGGGCAAACCGCGTCATCAAAACAATGATTGGACAGCGGTCACAGCAAGACCACCGAACGTGGGACCAGGAACTACCCGGGATAGCCTTTGCTATTAACACCGCTCACCATGAGTCCACCCAAGCGTCAGCCGCTGAAATAAACCTTGGCCGCAGCATCACAGCACCACAGCAGATTCGGGCAGAACGAGCAGTCCCAGAAGAACCACAAACCGTTCACCCAGCCATCACAGAATTATGGAAGGAAATAGCCACGCACCTCGCCGCGGCCGCCAAGAAACAGAAAAAATAGTATGACCTACGACGACGGCCCTGGAAACCAAAGATAGGAGACAGAGTTATGAAGAGGGATTATCCCCTCTCCTCCGCCGCCGGACACTTTGCGCAAAAGCTCGCGCCTAAATTTTCTGGCCCATACACCATTATCCGCTACGTCTCCACCAATACGGTCAAGCTCGCCTTCACCGACCAACCTAACGGGCAGCAAACACACGCCCACCTGCAAGATCTAAAACCTTTTGCTCGCTAACAACCGACTCTCCTAGCCTCTACCACAACGTCTCTACAATTCACTGTCTCTCTTTTCTACTTGCAGTCGGCCAATAAAAAGCGTGAAGTCGACACCATAAACTCGCAACAACACACCGTCACCATCAACAGATGAAGGAGAGCGATAAGAGCTGAAGTACCAACGAAAGGAAGGAACAACAAAGCCGAACAAGCAAAATGGCAACGCGTAGACGTAACAAGCAACCACCAGCACCGCCAGACGAACCCCGGCCAATTTCACCATGGCGACTTCCCTTTGAGGCAATACCATGGCCGCGCAACAAACCGCGGATATTAAGCATCAAAATATTCACGTCCCGACGCTAGTAAAACCCGATGCGAACACCCAGCATGAATTGTTCGCCATAACGAGCCACCCCGCTGATGCTCATAACGCCACCGCTGACACGAACAACGTCAGCGGGGAGCTGCCACCAACGGCCGATGCAACCCAAAATGCTGCAACCGGAAGGACAGATATGCGACTCCCAGTCAACCACGAAGGCCCACTAGCTGCGACGACGTTAAACAATAGCAAGGACGTATTCGAGGGTGTGGTCGTTAAACGCTCACAAGGGAACTCGCGCCGCTGGTGCTTCCTCTGGAAAGGGCAACGCGCCCGCGCGACCAGAAAAGGCCCGGACCATGCTTTGGTCCAATTCCAGAACCAAAGCTCGAGGAGTAGAGGCCACACGTACCTCATCATGGCCGCAGGACGGCAACCACCGCAGGATACTCAACAATAGTACAAACTACATATACAACCACTTTTCTTTTGTTATTATACTACTATTATTGTAAAAAAAAAACCTAAGCTTAAGAAAAATTTGCACTGTATTATACAAAAAAAATATTTACTGTAACGTAGCATTCACTACGCTACAATATTTGCAGTTACAACCTACCACAAATCTATCCTACTTTGTAAATATGTATGAACATGTGATAAGCTTACCCACATACACCAGGCATGTACGTACGATGTACATACATATGGGTAGAATATTCACAGCGCACATACACACACACACCAGCATGCGCTAAAAATAGAATACGCAAAAGCAAAGCACAGGCAGGCATGCGGCAAAAATAGAATACGCAAAAGCAAAGCACAAGCAGGTATGCGCCCAAACATACGTGGGAACTTCGTTGGGCACTTGCGCAAAAACTTTTAAAACTTTTTCAGCTCGTCTTACTGCCATACCTAAACAAAAGCCCCAACGTTGTCTGGCTGTCAAAAAGTTCTCATGTCCATACAATTTGTATGAAGCATACCGAAACAACGCGGCGTCAACGCTGAGCGGTTGGAAAATCCGATTTTTGTTGGTGTTATTTCTGCATTTGACGTAGCGTTGACGCTTTTGTTTAGGTATGGCACTTCGGCGGTAACGCTAGACGTCAGAAAACGCTCCGCCCAAGGCTTTTGCTTAGGTATGGCAGTTTCTTCGCAACCGACTTGTGCGACGACGGGTATAAGGTTCTCTACAAGTGCTCATCCGCTATCAGTCTCCGTAGGTAAGGGAGCGCGTACGTCGCCTTTTGGCAGAGGAAGATCAGTCTCCGTAGTCTCCTCATTACAGGCCGCTACGAGTCACCATCACGGGAGGTCGCCGCTACTATCACCGTAAGTCATCACCAGTTGGGCCGACACTACAGCCCCTAGGCCAACCCATCACTACGCTCCCAGCCAGCCGCCTCCGATAAATCGCCGGAATCCAGGAGCGCTGCTCCCTCCATCCCCACAAGCTAGGGCCGCT
>NW_023468430.1:0-5956 GCF_013731165.1 Rhagoletis pomonella | reverse complement strand
TGTTTAATATTAGATACATTGTATCGCACATGCATATCTATGTAGTATAATTATCTAAATTGTTATTACCTTCCTATTATTTACCATCACTGATAGCATGTAATTATATGTACCATCACTGATAACATTAGTTGCTCTTTATGCTAATTGCTCATACATATGCATCTGCGCATGTCCATATGTTTGTATATACATACTTATGTACATAAGTAAATATTTGCTTGCTTTAAATCTGCGCTCCCGCTAATACGTAATGACACCAATGTTTAAGAACCGGTTTAGGGTATTTGAGTGGCTGTGATAAGCGCTCTTATCATACTTGTACATACATGCATTAGCATAACTGCATTATATTGGAATATGTACCACTAAATCATCCGATCTCTTTACCGTAAGCCATTGTACTTGTTGAGCTAGAGGACATTTTGTAGGCTGGTTAATTTATACATCTAAGAATTTTTTCACTCGCATTTTGGTCATCGTAGCAAGCGCTAGCATATAGTTGCTAATATTCGCATTTTGTAATAAACGCCCGCATATCGTTGTTGTCGCATTTCTTTTTTATTGCAAGTAATACGGGTCAGTAAAAAGGCTTACTGCCCCCTAAACATTTGGTGACCCCGACGTGATTTAATCAATACTCGTAAAATTGATTGATCAAACGTCGTACTTAATTATTTTTCGTGTGCTTATATATTCAAAAAATGGCACCATCTAAGAAGATTGACTCAGCTGAAGCCAAGAAGAAGCTTGAGTCTTTTGCTCAACAAATAACCCAAACCAACAACTCTCTGACTTTCGAAGCCCTGCGCGAGTTCGACGAGGCTGCAGTAGAGGTACGTATCGAGCAAATGGATCGCCTGGAGAAAAGGTTCGATGCCCTTCACATGCAGCTAGAGGACAACGACGCTGATGATCTTTTGACCACATTCACCAACCATTATATTGAGGCGAAAACTAAGCTGACACGCCAACTGCACGCTTGCCGAGCTTCAGTGGCTCCTAGTTCTACGTCGCGGCCGTTTTCTGGAGATCAATCATCGTTTATCGTCGCTCAACCGAAGCAACGGTTACCTGTACTGCAAATACCAAAGTTCAGCGGTAACTATGCAGAATGGCCCGACTTTTTCTCGATGTTCAACACCGTGGTCCATCAAGACGTTGATTTGACAAGAATCGAGAAATTCCAACACCTTCGATTAAGTCTACGTGATGCCGCCCTGGATACAATTCGGTCGTTAGAAATAAGTGAACCCAACTATGATAAGGCCATTTGTTTATTGAAGGCTCGGTTCAATAATAAACGTTTGAATTTCCAGGCTCATATCAGAGATATTGTTCAGCTGAAGAGGGTAGAGGGTGAAAAGGTAGCCAAACTTCGTGAACTCAGCGATGCTCTAAATGCTCACTTGCGCGCGTTGCAGACTGTGGGAACAAAGGAGCAGATCGCCGACTGTTTATTAATTCAGCTAGTTTCTCAAAAGTTGGACATCAAGTTTCGTGCCAAATGGGAGGAGCAAACACCTGCAAACGAAATAAAAAACGTGGGATTCGATGGCTACATTTTTAGAACAACGCTGTCAGCGACTGGAAAATGTAGAAAACGCTCTTTCGACGCCGGAAAAACAGGTAGGAAAGAAACTGTCTTATAACAACAACAATCGCAAGGTTTCGTTAACATCGGCTGCAGTTGGGTGTACATTATGCAGCTCTAGCGAACATCGAATTGCAAATTGTGAACGATTTTTAGGCCTGTCGCCTTTAATGCGTTACAAAGAAGCAAAAAGGTTGCACCTTTGCTTGAATTGCTTGAGACGTGGTCACTCTCTTAAGGACTGTAAGTCCGGCCAGTGTAGGCATTGCTCGTCGAAGCATCACAGTCTGCTTCATCAAGACACAAATTCATTTGCGAATTCTTCTGAAACATTGACGTGTGCTAAATCCCCATCGCAAGCACAAGCAACAACAATGCTCCCCACTTCTATGCACCCGTATTTGCCACATTCTTCTTCAACCTTCGGCCCATCAGCTTCTGCACTTGTCAGCTCTGAAGCTCAAGCTAGCTTTGCTAACCGAGATTTCGTTCTCTTAGCAACTGCCATCATTTATTTAAAAAATCGATCTGGCTCTCTCATTCCCTGCAGAGCTTTGCTAGATTCACAACTCAACTTCGTAACTAATCGACTTGTTAGTCAGCTTCAGTTAAAGAATGTTAACTCGTCACAGTTCATTTCTGGCATAGGCCAAAATGATTTCGCCACCAATCATATCGTTGCTTTAAGGCTCCATTCGCGTGTTACTGATTATACGGCTAACTTGACAGCAGTCGTCACATCCACCATTACCGATATTCAACCAAGTCGCTCGTTAAAATGCGTTGATTGGAACATACCTTCGAATATACGCTTAGCGGATCCATTATTCTTTGAACCTCAACGCATTGACATGCTCATTGGAGCTAGCTTATTTTTCGACCTACTTTGTGTTGGTCAAATACGCTTGGCTGAAAGTATGCCAATTTTGCAAAAAACCAAATTGGGTTGGATAGTATCGGGCGCAACTGCGTACAACGCTGCAAAATTATCGTGCCTAACAGCCATCGACATGGCTCTAACAAATGACTCTGATGTCGAATTAAACAAATTAGTGGAACGCTTCTGGGAAGTAGAAACCTGTAAAGAATCTTCGCCAAAGACTACGGCAGAAGAAGATTTGTGTGAAGCTCATTTTTTAAAAAACTACAGACGTTTAAAATCCGGTGAGTTTTCTGTTCGATTACCAACAAAATTACCTTCGTTCGAACTGGGAGTCTTATCAGCAGGCTGTTAATCGGTTCAGAGCTTTGGAACGAAGATTGCAGCGAAATTCTGAACTTAAAAAACAATATTCATCGTTTATCAAGGAGTACCTTGATTTGAATCACATGTCAGTCGTTGACGCTATACCAAGCAAAGTTCCTATAAATTTTTTGCCGCATCATTGCGTTTTAAAGGCCGATAGCACAACAACAAAACTGCGTGTGGTGTTTGATGGCTCGGCGCCCACTAGCACTGGACGTTCGCTGAACTCGATCCTGATGAAAGGACCAACCATTCAACAACAACTTTTTGATATTTTGCTCAGATTTCGTACATTTAAAATTGCTCTTACAGCAGACATTTGTAAAATGTATCGCTGTGTAAGAATGTCTTATCCAGATAACTTTCTTCAATGCATAATATGGAGAGACAGCCCTAATGAAGAGTTCCGTATTTTTAAATTAGATACCGTCACCTACGGAACAAAGCCTGCCTCTTTTTTATCGATTCGATCGATGCAGCAACTTGCCCAGGACGAAGCGCACCTCTATCCGGTTGGCGCTGAAACAATAAAACATGCATTCTATGTTGATGATATGATATCCGGCGCCGACTCGGTGGACGAAGCCAAGGTTATGCTAAATGAGACGAGGAAGTTGCTGTCTCTTGGAAACTTTCATTTGAGAAAATGGTGATCAAACGATAATCGCATTTTGACTGATATAGCAGCTAATGACAAACAGGAATTCCAAAAGTTCGATGATGATACACACATAACAAAGGCACTTGGATTGGTTTGGGACCCCAGTTTGGACGTTTTTATATTTTCATTTTCGCCTTTTGCAACGCCGGCCAAGGTAACTAAGCGTACTATTCTTTCAGCCATTGCTAGACTGTATGACCCGCTTGGTTTGATCGGACCTGTGGTGGCCAAGGCCAAAATATTCCTGCAGCAGTTGTGGAAGGAGAAGCTACATTGGGATGAAAGCCCATCACAGGCAATACAATCGGAAATGTGCAGTCAATATAAGCTAGTTGCACATTTTAGTTTCGACCGATACCTGCTAATGCCCGAAGCTGACCTACAGATGCATGCCTTTTGTGATGCAAGTGTTGCTGCTTATGGGGCCTGCATATACATACGAGCTGAAAGAGAAGGATACATTCAGACCAATCTGCTTTGATCCAAATCGCGCGTTGCCCCGCTTAAAACTCTTACGGTACCAAGGCTTGAGCTGTCTGGGGCATTGCTGCTAGCCGAATTGGTCTCCAAGGTAATCAATCCCATGCATTTCAAAGGCAGGATATTTTGCTGGTCGGACTCCACAATAGTACTGTCGTGGTTGCGTAACGAGCCAGCCAACTTCAACGTTTTTGTCGCTAATCGCATTCACGCAATTCAAACCCTAACTAAAGGAATGACCTGGAGCTACGTTCCAACTGAGTCCAACCCAGCAGACATTATTTCAAGAGGAGTTAGTCCGAAGGAGCTGTTGAACATGGACTTATGGAAATACGGACCATCTTTTCTTGCCAGCAGTCAACATAACTGGCCGAAATCTCCTCTTCTACCAATAAATGACTGCCCGGAAAGTCGAAAGCGTGCTGTTGTATTTGTTACCACCGTAGACATTTCATTAAACTGCAAATTTGTTAATTCTTTTGTTCGCTTACAGAGAGTATATGCCTACGTTTATCGATTTTCTCGAGCAGCTGTAAGGAGATGTTCTGGATTCCTCACCACCATGGAATTACAAGAAGGAACCTTTTTGCTTATTCGCATGATACAGAAAACACATCTTCGAGACGAGTACAAAGCACTCGAAGCTAGAGAGGTGGTAAAGTCTTCATCTGAAATTCGTTCGCTTAACCCGTTCCTCGACGAGCGTGGATTGCTTCGAGTCAGCGGAAGACTTCAAAATTCGGATTTAGAGTTTTCATCGAAACACCCAATTATTCTGCCAAAACGTCACCCGGTGACTGACGCAATCATCAGCAGTTTTCATAGAAAACTGTTACACGCTGGACCACAATCGCTATTGGCATCCATTCGTCTGCAATACTAGCCTGTGGGCGGTCGCAAAACCGTGAATCGAGTCAACAAATGCATACGTTGTTTTCACGTCAAACCTAAACTAATGGAACACTTAATGGGAAACTTACCATCTGAAAGAGTTCAATGCAATCGAGCATTCCTAATTACCGGAGTAGACTTTTGTGGACCATTTTGTTACAACTCGGACGTTAGAAACCGACCTCCAGGTAAATGCTACGTTTGCATATTTATTTGCTTCGTAACCAAGGCGGTTCATTTGGAGCTGGTGAAAGATTTGGCAACCTCTTCCTTTCTCGCAGCCCTAAATAGATTCATTTGTATGCGTGGTAGACCGCAAACCATATGGTCGGACAATGCCACTAACTTCGTTGGTGCAAAGAATGAATTATTGGAGCTGAGGAACTTATTTTTGAGTCAACAGCATTTGAAAGTAGTTCACGAGCAGTGCGCAAATGATGGGATTGATTGGAAGTTGATACCCCCTCGCTCCCCTCACTTCGGTGGCTTATGGGAAGCCGAGTTGTTGGCCTTTCAACGCTAAATTTTGAAGAGCTACGCACACTTGTGTGGCAAATTTCTGCCATTGTAAACTCTAGACCTTTATGTCCCATTACAGAGAGTCCTGGCGACCTAGAGGTATTGACTCCGGCACACTTCCTTATCGGCGCCTCCTTCTCTTCAATAGTGGAACCTGACATAACCGAGCTCAACATAAATCGACTCAGCAGATGGCACCGCATATGCTACATGCAACAGCAATTCTGGAAGAAATGGCATGCCGAATATTTGACACTTCTTCAGCAACGCCAGAAATGGTATTCGCCGTCATCAAACTTAAAGCCTGGAGACGTTGTCTTGATCAAGGATGAGAACAATCCCCCACTAAGGTGGCCGCTTGCCAGGGTTATCGAAACCATCAGAGGAAAGGATCAGGTGGTACGAGTGGCCGTTCTGAAGACTGCAAGTGGCATATACAAACGGGCTGTGGCAAAGCTGTGTCTTCTACCCATTGACGACAATATTTTGAAAGCCTGAGTCTTTCAACGGGCGGAGTATGTTTAATATTAGATACATTGTATCGCACATGCATATCTATGTAGTA
>NW_023468429.1:1749-5958 GCF_013731165.1 Rhagoletis pomonella | reverse complement strand
TGAGTCTTAAAGTTGGAATGTTTTATTCGGCTCATCGCCGTTCTTTTTATATGCTTACAATCTACCTTATGAGTAATCTAATTTACAAGCTTACATTTCTAAGTTGTTAGTCATGCTTATGATTATACGTTGTTGTGCATGCATACATAAATGTATATGGGTTCAATCGAGTTTATGTTATTGGAGAAGTGCAGCGCAAGCTAAGTTGATTTGAGTACTTTGGCCTAGTTATTGCCAAAAGTATATTGAACTTTTTACTTAATATTGTGTGAACATTTTGTTTTGCTTAGCTGTCATGCTACACCTCCTCTCTTTAAAAGAATGCTCATACATTTGGGTTAATGTATGAGTATTCTATTTCAATGACTTATTCAGTAACAATTAATTATTAGGTAATAAAATGTTTGGCTCACTTAGCTTATCGTTTATTGTTATGCTATTGGAAAAAGGTTTTCTTACTTTATTTTGTTTACATTTGTTTCACATGTGTCTTTATTTTACTGACTTTTTTTTGTATTTTGAACATGATATGTTGTATTTAGTTTTCTTTGGTTTGTGTGCCTGTTTATTAAAATGGATAAATGAGTGTTTATTGTTTGGTTGTTTTTTTTTTGTTATTACTAGTGGAGTTATATTGCTTTAAGTCTATTCTTATGAATTATAATTTCTTTATTGTTTTTATTACTATTTCCTATGCTATGCGGTATTAAAGTAAAATTGTTGTTCTCATCGATATTTTTAACTTTGTAGTATCCGTTATATCTATTTTCTAACTTATGGGAGGCCTCTTCTCTAACTAATACTAAATCTCCTATGTTTATTTCCTTACTATAGCTACTTTTATCATAATTTGTTTTTTGTTTTTCTTTAGCCTCTTGGACTAATTTCCTAGCTCTTTGCTGTGCTATTTGAAGTCTATATTTTACTTATTTGTCATAAGCTTCGTAATTGTACAATGGGCTGATTTTATTTTCTTTTAAAAAATCGTAGTTCGGTGGGTTTTTTGCGTATATTAGTTCAAAAGGACAATATTTATGTGTGGTTGATGGCGTCGTATTGTAACAATACGTGAAATACCTGAGGTATTCATCCCAATCATCTTTGTCACTGGATATGTATGAACGTATATATTCATTGAATGTCCGGTGACTGCGTTCTACAGTACCCAAAGTTTGATGATGATACGGTGTTGAAGTTTTATGTTCAATTTTTAACAGTTTACACAGTTCTTTGAATAAGTTGTTTTTGTATTCTGTGCCCATGTCCGTCATTATTGTATTCATGCGTCCATAAATCAAAATGAAGTTTTCGAACACTGCTTTAGCGACTGTTGTTGCGTGTTTGCTTGGGACTGGGATCGCTACCAAGTATTTGGTTAGGTCACATATGATGGTAACTGCATATTCGTTTCCATTTATCGATTTCGGTAATGGTCCGACTGTATCGATTTGTACAATATCAAATGCCTTCGGAGGTGTCTCCGTTATTGTCATTGGTTCTTTTATATGCTTATTGGTCTTATTCTTCTTGCAGTGGATGCAGTTTTTTATGTATTTTCTTATGTCGTTTTTCATATTCAGTCAGCTATACTTCTGCTTGATTTTATCTGTCATGCGATTTATTCCTGGGTGGCCACCACTAATAGGATCGTCATGATATTTGTGCAGAATTTCTTTTATTTTCCCGGGATGTGTCACATATATAACCTCTGGGGTTAGAGCGATTGTTAGCTTTTTGAGAACTTTGTTACCCATTTCTATAAATTTGCCTACTGCAGTATAATTACTTTTAAACAATTTGTCCCCTAAGGACAACTGTATTTGTACAAGTCCTAAATTGCCGGCTTCTCTTTCAAGCCTGGTAAAGAATTGTCCTAGGTCAATCTTATCCTCAACAATTAGGTTGCTTGTATCCAAAGTGCTACAAATTTTCTTTCCTTTTTTGAAATATAATTTCGGAGGAGTGAAAACGAGCTCGACATGTCTTTTTACTTCAAATTTATTTAGCGCTTCGTAAATTTTGGGGTTCTCTTTGTGACTTTCTTTATTTTCAGCATTACTGCTGGTCTGTTTCGCTGCTGATCTTGTTGTTATTTTTAATATTTTACTTGCTTCCACTGACATATCTTTTAAGTTTGTAATTGTTATGCGGGATAATGCGTCCGCAATATGATTTTCTTTTCCGGCTATATACTCCACTTCAAAATCGTACTCTTCTAAATCGAGTCTTACTCGTGTCAGCTTAGATGAAGGGCTCTTCATCGAGAATAGGTATGTTAAAGGACGATGGTCAGTTTTAACTAGAAATTTTCTGCCATAAACATATGGTCTGAAGAAGGTTATGGCCCAATGGATTGCGGCCAATTCTTTTTCTATTGTGGCTTTGTTGGTTTCACCTTTGGTGAAGGACCTAGAAGCGTAAGCAATTGGTAACTGTTTGCCATTATGTTCCTGGCTAAGGACTGCCCCACAAGCGTACCCACTAGCGTCTGTTGTTATGCAGAATTCTTTAACGAAGTCTGGGTATTGCAAATGTTTTGGACTAATTAATGCTTCCTTTAAATAGGCAAAAGCTTTTTGACATTCTTCTGTCCATTCGAAGGAAACATTCTTTTTGCAAAGCCTAGTTAATTTTCGTGAGTGCTCTGCGAAATTCGGTACGAATCTTCTGTAATAGTTGCAGAAAGCTACGAATCTCTTAACTTCATCCGCTGTTTTTGGTGTTGGGTAATTTTGAACTGTTTCAAATTTGCTCGGGTCGGGTAATATTCCCTTGTTTGTACATTTATGTCCTAAATAAGTTACTTCTTGGCTGAAAAATAGGCATTTATCTGGATGTAATTTTAGGTTGAATTTTCTGCAAGTGGAGAATACGTCTCTTAAATTTTTTAGCATGTGGTTTTCAGAACAACCTAATACAACTAAATCATCCATGTAGAGAAATGCTTGAGATGGCTTGAGGCCTGCAAATGCTAGGGTCATCATTCTTTGGAATGAATTCGGTGCTACTTTTAATCCGTAGGGTAGTCTTTTGAATCTATATGTGCCATTATCGGCTGTAAATGAGGTTATATCCCTGGAGTCGGGGTGTAATTCGATTTGATGAAAACCTGACATAAGGTCTAGGCATGAAAAATATTTTGCTCTTCCAAGTTGATCTAAAATATCGTCAATTCTTGGAAGTGGGAATTTGTCTGCTGCTAGCTTTTTATTTACCTGTCTGTAGTCTACCACTAATCTCCATCTTTTTTCTGTTTTACCTGGGAGTAATTTTTTAGGGACTAATAAGATTGGGCTATTATATTCCGATATGGAGGGTTCTATTATGTCATCTTCGATTAACTTATTTACTTGTTTGCTTATTTCTCCTTTTTGCGTTTGAGGCAATCTATAATTTTTTATGTAAACAGGAGTGTCATCCTTCATGTATAATTTTTGTTTGTAGAAATTATTAGAGGAAATTGGTTCTGTTTCTAGTGCAAATATGTCTATGAATTCTGTGCATAGTATTGTTAGTTGAGAGTTGACAAATTGTGGAAAGTTTTTTGTTAATCTTTTTAATTTCTCTGTATCATTGCAATTTTTATCGTGTGTGGTTGTTTTAATTAGTGTGTAATCGTCTAAATTTTCAGTATTGATCTTGTAATTTTGAATAGTTGTGTTTTTATGTGTTGTGTTGATAATTCTAACAAAAGTTTGATCTTTATTTGTGATAGTGTTTGCTATGAAAATGCCTTCAGATAATTGTTGGTGTGGTATGAAGATGTTTTTGTTATCGGTGTTTACTTTGACTTGTCTAATGACTTCAGATCTATCAGGGATAGTAAGTGTGTTGACAGACAGACAATTTCTTAGGTGCATTGTTATTGTTTGGGGGAAATCATATGGCCTTAGGATTAATTTATCCTCTGTTTTGCCATAATCTAAAATACAATTGTATTTCTTTATGAAATCTAGTCCTATTATTCCATCGCATGGGATTGGAAAGTCGTCTTCTACGACATGGAATTTATGGTAAATTAGAAGGTCATCACCTTTTAAATCCGCTTTAATTGTGCCTAATGTGCTAGTTATTCCTTGACCAATGCCCTTTAAATCTGTAATTTGTTCTTTATTAATTTTGTGAGTTTTACTAATTTGATGCATTTTTATAATGGAAATGTCTGCTCCCGTATCAATTAAAAAATTTGAAATCGAATTATTTAGGGAT
>NW_023468429.1:0-1649 GCF_013731165.1 Rhagoletis pomonella | reverse complement strand
GTCTGGGTGCAGCTGCGCACATTGCGGGTCTGGTTGTAGGATCTATTGCCGTTTTGGGCTTGTGATCCTCTTCGGTTATTATTATTATTGCTGTACGACCTCGAGTTATTGCTGTATCTCGGTTGTGGTCTGAATCTCCGATTTTGGTAATTTCCATAGTTGTTACTTCGGTATCCTCCCCGGAAATTGTTCCTGTACTTACTCTGTTGTCGTACGTTCAAAATTGTATTCGAGCTGCCTGTTATTTCGGTACAGCTATTGGTGAACTTAGAGATCGCATCGTTCATTGTTGTGAACGTTCCCGCTTGCATTATCATTTTAACATTATTGTTGGAGCTGTTTTTACACATTGCCTTGACGGCTGCCTGTGTAGAATATCTCGTTGCTAAGTCTGGGTTTAATCCATCCGAGATATATGCTCCTTCTAGTGATCTGGTAATTTTTTCTATTTCCGCTGTGTATTGGTTAGCAGTTTTATTACGTTGTTGAACGTTTAGAAGTTTAGCGGTTAAAACCTCTACCGATTCACCTTTTATCGCGTTTTTGAGTTTTGTTTTTATTTGTCCAATCGTGTTTTCATTACTGATGAAGTTTCTTGCCGTTCCTTTTAGCTTGGTCTTTATCATTGTTATTGCTAAAAGTTCGTGCTCATCCTTGATTTGATCAAGTATGTCGAGGGCATCTAAGAAGCTGTGTAAGTTTTCTGGCTTCCCATCAAACTCTGGGAGTACTGACGAGGCGGTTTTAATGAATTCGACTACTGTTTGTACCATTGCGACGTTTATGGTTGGGATGTTTACTTTTTTGGTGTCTTCCCCTTGACTTAAAGAGGGTGATGGAGTCCGGCTTCGGACGCGTTCTGACAGAAGTAAGTTAAAATCAATCTGGAGATTCTCCTCTAATGTGGTTGGTATTGTTACTTCTATATTGTGTCTAGCTAACGAAGATACAAGTTTATCTCGTACTGCAATGAAAAATTGGTAAGCTTCCTTTTGGTGTTCTGTGGTAAGTATGCGATTTGCTACATTGATCACCAGTCTAATGTTATTAAGGGCTTCCAAGATTATGTTTAAATGTTTTACTATAGTTTCCGTTGTTATAGGAATACTCTTATTTATACATTTGTATGATTTACTAGCTTTAGTTTTTTCGTCAGTTAATGTGTCATGGATTTCTTTCCATTGATTCATTTCTGGTTTAAAACTTTTGGCATTTTTGAAAGTTGTTTCTTTTTATTGAGAGAGTTATACGCGTTGTTGTACATTGTTTAATTGTCTCAATTTGTTTTTAATGTAATTTTTTATCAAGATTACCATTGCGACAATTAAACATGTAGCTACGCATGCAAAAGTGGTCAACCACTTATCGGGAACTTCTTCCTTGTTTTCTACGATAGGATGTGGTTGATATTTAATTACTTTAGTTTCGTAGGTGTTTTCACCTGAGGTTTCTTTTCCTACTTCGTATCCTGCTATTCCTATTAATATGCCGTTTAGTGCAATTTTCCACCAAGTCATTTTTATGTTAATAATATTTTACGGTTGAAAAAAAAAAATGAATGAGAAAAACAATTTTCCTTTTTATTATTAGATCTTGTTTTTTAATTTAATAAAAAAAAAAATTTTTTTGTATTTTTATTAGTTATAGCT
>NW_023468428.1:0-5958 GCF_013731165.1 Rhagoletis pomonella | reverse complement strand
TACTCAGCTTCGAAGAGGACGTATGGATGTTGGCACACTTTTGCGCATTATTTTTCTTACATTTGTGTAATTGTGTATTTAGTTTTTTCCCATATAAACTCCTAATTACGATGTGTTCTATTTTATGACCTATAAGAAAAACACACTAAACAATTTTGACCGCAAATACCCAGCAATAGCGTTTGCGAACAGATTTACATGACCTCTTTTTATTTATAAATGATCTTGTGCAAACCTAAAAAGGTCACATTTTTTAAAATTAAAATGAAAAAAAAAAACTTTTTAGAAAAATTTGTTTTAACATTTCTCGTTTGAGGTAATTTATTTTAACCGAAATTTAAATTTTTTTTTAATTTTCCTTAGATTTTGGGGGCGAGGCGATCGCTCTGATCGGCCCCTTCTGTATCTTCTGTACTAGATGACAAAAAAGATTAACTTCAAAGCTTTGATAAGCGCAAGAAAACTATATTTTTGAAGCGATTTTAAATTATTTTTTCTAATATTTAAAAAAATAGTAGTTTTTTGAACGATTCCCATTTTCGAGGTACATATCGCATGTTTAAAGCACTGTCGGAAAATTCTCAACTTCTGAAAGTTTTTGAGTAGTAGATGAAGAATCTATATTGTTTTTTTTTTTAACCGACTTGAATAAAAAGAGGAAGGTTATCAATTAATCAGAATATTTTGTTTTATTTATATGAATGTTAGCGGATAACTTTGTACCACGTGAACTGTTTTCGATTACTCCTTTTTTATCGGAGAGGTAGTACCCTCAAGGGTAGTCCCACACTAATTTGGTTTAGTTCTGATCATTCTGTCATGCAGAAATTACGGGACTCCTAAATCTTTTATATGAGCATTGAAGTCGGTTGTATTTTTTGCTAAAAAGTTACTTTTTCTAGACCGGGTCATTTTCCCAAGATATTTTATTTTTATAAAAAATCTAACTTTAACCACGAAGCAATTCAAAAAACAACTTTTTTAATTTTTTTATATATTTTTCTTTTGTGATAAAGCGTCTTCTTTTACAAAAAAAATCAAGCTACTAACGAAGAAAATCAATTGTATAAATAAAAAAAAAGTGAATGGTCAAATGGAAATGCATAATAGATTTTTTGTATAGGATATGTATGGGCAGGAAAAAATGTTACTCATGCGTAATGTGACTAACCGTACTTCTTTCGGATGTAAAGTACTTCATTTAAAGCCGTTATACCTCGTACATCGCAGTACAGTGAAATGTACTTTTTTGCAATATTTCGTACTGCCTTTAAGTTGAGTTTTCTTTAGCAGCTATAACTTCTGCCGCTTAGATTTTGTTGATTTTTCCAGTTTCTTAAAACAAATTGTGGCAAAAGCTCAATTGCACTGTTTAAGCAAGTTTTATTAGGCCACACGAGAAAAAAGGGCTGTTACGGTTATAATAAAACTGCAGGATCGTAGTATTTTTGTAGTGCTAAATCCGAATATTCCATAAAATGTACAGTTTCACAGTTGACAGCTGTCAAATCAACTTCTAATTTCTCTAAAAATAAGAACGTGTGTTTGTGAAAATACCACCGATTAGGTTCTTGAAAACTTTGAGAGTTGATAGCCAAACGGAATGTTAGTTTTTCCGAAAATAAGAAAATCTGCTTTAAAATGCTACTTATAAGGGGTTTAAACACGTTAGTCACCAATTTTAAGTAGGTCAAATTAAACATTGAGAGTTGACAACTGTCGAAGGGGCTGCCAATTTCTTTAGAAATAAGGAAAATAAAATAAAGTAAAATAAGGAAAATTTCCCAAGAATTAAACGTACTGGTTTTAAGGCTCGCTGATCTCGAGTTATATATCACATTCAAACTTTTTTAGTTGCCAGCTGGCAAATTAATTGTATTTTCTGTTGAGTAACACAATATGTACCATGATAAAAACATTACTAGGTAAATTCATTCTCTCATTTCGTCGGCCATGATTTTTTTCTGACGTTTGCCAACATTTTAAAATCATATAAAATTGAAAATAAAAAAATTAAATTGTTCACAATTGTTGTTGTTTGAGATTGAAAATGAGAATGTGTGTGTGAGTTTGAGTTTTGATTTTAAAATTATATTGTTGGCAAACGTCAGACTGCCTCTCAATGGTTTTACCTTGTTATGTTTTTATCATGATATGTACTATATTTGTTTAGCAAAATTAATGATTTCTTGTATTCGAGGGACATATTTAAAACGAATGTATGATGATAGCTTAAAATAATATCAGTAATTATATTTATAACTGGGGCATAGTTGGGGCCGTCAGCTATATGTTCAGCTCAAACTATTTCACCTACGCCCTAATAGTTTTTTTAAGATTTTTTCTTTATACGAAATTCGTTATTTCCAAACTTTAGTTTTCTCATTTCTAAATAAAGTTATTCGAGTTTGAATTTTTTGCATTTTTAATTTTCAAAAACTAGTTTGAGATTTGTAGTGTGAACCTCTAAGTACCGAATTTCATGAAAATTCAGTAAGTTTTTAAATTCTCGGACGCCATATTGTAATCGCTATTTTCGATTTTTGAAAATTTACTTCAGTTTGGTTAAGGCACATCTTAAAAATTATATGATGCTAAATATAGAATAAATTACATTAACCCTTAATGCACTTTTATACACTTTATGTTATTTGGAACAACTGGTAAAGTTGATCTAGTGAAATACAAATGGCAGCCACTCTTTTTGGTGCAAGTATGCGCGGCTTTTCTTTTCGTAAATCCTTGCATTACTTTTCGGAAAGAAGATCCTACGCGGCCCTACTCCTTAGTCCTACCTTTTTGAAAAAAGAATTTCTTGAAAAATAAGCCGCGTTATTTAACTCAGAATCGACAGTTAACTACAGATTTTCAATACAAAAATTGATAATTTAGCAAGCAAATTGTGGTATATAATATTTCATATGAAATCATCATTTTCCATGTTTAAGAACTAACATCAAACCAGTAATTACTGCATGCATGTGAGTATGAATGGTTCCATTCAAGATTTTAAAATAGTAATGGAACTTATCACCTTGTAAATATGTATTTTATTATTGCATACAAAAAGGCACATACTTACTTAGAAATGTATGCACGTACATATGAAGATTTCCACTCTGTACATATGCGCATCAATATAAATACGCAGTTTACGTATGTATGTACATATACTACCCGTAATATATTTGTAAATTAGATAAGATACCAGCAGCTCTTTTCTTAATCAAATCAGTCTACTACATTATAAACTTGCTACTCACGGTCAATCTATCAGCAAAACTCGGCAACTGATGTTTCGACGATGTCGAAGTGCGCGCACGTTATCGCTTTCGGTTTGCAAGCTGGCTTCCTAAGGAATGCACTGCGCTCGCTTTCAAATTGCAATACGTTGCATAGAAACAAATATGACTCCTTTGACAAGCGTTTGATGAGTACCGAGAAATCGACAGGTATACAAACCCATCGAAAATGCAATGTGGTAGTTATTGGCGGTGGTGCTGTTGGAGCCTCTACTGCTTATTGGCTTAAGAAGCGAGGTAAAAAAGATCTCAGTGTGATTGTTCTGGAACGGGATCCGACCGTGAGTAAAAAATAAGGGTCGCAATGCACATATTTAATTATAGTATGAATGTATCGAAAAATGTAGTACAAGGAGGCTTCCACTGTGTTGTCTGTCGGTGGAGTGCGTCAGCAATTTTCACTGCCTGAAAATATTCAGATGTCCATATATGGCGGCGAATTCATACAGAACTCTGTCAAATATTTGGGTGATGTGGATTTGTGTTTCCGCCCACATGGCTATTTGGTTCTCGCTTCAGAATTATGTGCCAAAATTTTGCAACAAAATTCCAGGCTACAAAACGAATTGGGCGCCCGCAATGAACTACTAACACCGTCTCAATTAACACAGAAATTCCCGTGGATTAACACTGACGACGTGGCATTGGGTATAGTTTTTTCAACAAAGTTATTTGAATCACTTACACATTAAAATTTCATTTAGGTTGCTATGGACTTGAAAACGAAGGCTGGTTTGATCCTTGGGCTCTTTTAGGAGGCTTCCGCAACCGTGCCAAGGAGTATGGTGCTGATTTCCTTCACGGCGAAGTCCTTGATTTCGACATACCAAACGACTCTAATAAAATCCACTCTGTCAGAGTTCGAGCCAGAAACAATGATATCTGTACTGTGGATTTCGACATTTGCGTCTTGGCTGCGGGTGCACGTTCAGGTCAAATAGCTCGACAGGCAAATATTGGTACGGGGCCCGGTGAGTTGGCTACATCGCTTCCTGTTGAGCCACGCAAACGGTTTGTCTATGTTTTTACCACACAGGGTAAAAATGCTCCCGGTCCGGGTACACCTCTCACGATAGATCTCGATGGAACATATTTCAGGCGTGATGGCATGGGCAGTAATTTTATTACAGGCCGCAGTCCATGCAACCAACAATCTGAGCCGCCAGTAAGTAGCTTGGATGTTGATCACGAATACTTCGAGACGGACATATGGCCAACTTTAGCGAAGCGTTGTAGTGCATTTGAATCGATCAAAGTATGTGGTAGTTGGGCTGGCTACTACGAATACAACACGTTTGATGAGAACGGCATAGTTGGTCCACATACGTACTATAAAAACCTTTTCATCGCGACTGGGTTTAGTGGGCATGGTATTCAACAGTCGCCTGCAGTGGGTCGAGCCATTTCGGAGCTAATACTAGATGGTCGCTATAAAAGTATAGATCTAAGTCGCCTAGGGTTCGATAGGATTGCTTGCAATAGACAAATGTGTGAATTGAATATCTATTAGGAAAAGCGACTCCTAAAATGATGTTTTGAATGGAAATCCTTTATTTGAATAATCAATAAATAAAACTAATATTTTTGTTTTGCACAATTACTTTATTTTTTCTTCTTCTATTCATAGTTTCCGTATCCGTCCTTTCATTGGGTTTTTCTTACTAAAATATGTTACACTCGTTTTTCGTTCAGCTTTTATATAATTTTGATTTTAATATATTACGTACATACATATTCAGTAGAGTGCGTACATATACATATATACGGGTATAAACATATGCAATTGAGGGTTCATAGAGTTGAATATGTTGGAAAATCCGTAAACGGGCATTTAGCCGCGACTTTCATATATGAACATATTTACGTAAATACAACACAGATATGTACATTCGCGACAATACAAAACATAATTTTTAAATAAATATGTGTATGTATGTAGATACATTTCAGCACCAGCCAGTTCATAACCGTTAGTAGGCAAATACACGCGCGAAAATAACAGTAGGGTGTTCACACCTGGTTAGAGATTATTATTCTACAACGATTTTTATTGTTGAAGGCTGAATACAAAGTACAACCACATAGAAAAACAGCTGTTTTTAACTATTGGTTAACTAATGGATGTACAATGAACTATTTACAAAAACCTTTTCGAAATTGCCTTGAAAAAATACTTAACAGCCTAACTCAATAGGTATAAACGCACCACGCGGCGTTTGTATACGCACGCCATCTAATTTGTTTTTCTGCGACACCCGAAATTGGCTTGCGTGCGTTCGAATTTGATTTCATTGACTGAAACATTAACACCCGTATGCTGTAATCCGAAAGTTCGTAGTTACGAATTCGTAGCTCCGTTCTGAAAATTCGAAAATTGGAATATTGTAATCCGATCGTAACTTTCAACGGCGTTGCCAACTAAAATAGTGAAATTCGAAGTTCTTAATCAGCTGCTTTGACAGAAACAAATCAAAATAAATATAATCGCAAGTGAATAGTGAAATTAAAAAAAAAAAATAGTTTAATCATTATTTGAAAAGACTTTTCCTTAATTAAGTAGAATACAAAGAATTCAGTGGCCGGTGCACTTTTGTCCCAGGAGGAAGAAAAGTCAACAGTTGCATTAATATACAAAGGAGATTGCTAGGAGATTGTT
>NW_023468427.1:0-5959 GCF_013731165.1 Rhagoletis pomonella | reverse complement strand
GAAATAATCTCTTGTGTACTTTTAATTCCTAACAAGGACTCATAACTGGGGGCTCAACCGAACCTTAAGCCATTTTTCTATGTAAAAGGAATAGAGAAAACTAAATCCACGGGAAGAAAGACTTCCGGCACTACACGTTGGAAAAAGTGCTAAAAGAATCAACGAAAATCAAGTATAGATCCTGAAAAAACGGAATAATACTGATAACCTAAACCGAAATCAACGGAAATCAAGTGAAAAAAACACAATCAAGTGTGCAAATAATAAAAAAACTCTGAAAATTTTAAACAAAAAAGTGAAGTGAAAAACCTGGATACCTTACGGAGACTCCGGAGAGGAAAAAAGCAAAAATCCTACGACGACTACAGAAATCTAAATAAATTTACAATGGAGCAACAACTGGCCCAACTAAATGCCCAGTTCACCACACTGATGAACGAGATGCAGCGACAAACAACGGAATTCACGGAGAGAATTGCCGCACTAGAGCAACAAAACGCTCCGGAAGAATTAGTTTTATACGAAGAAGTAAAACTAAATATTACTGACGCCAAGGATATCGACCTGGAGCTATTCAAATCCCTACCAAAATTTGACGGGGACAAAGTACAATACCGATCATGGAGATCACAAGTGTGGGCATTCATGGAAGCTATAAAGATCTTCCAAAATCACCCTAAATATTATAGTGCCCTGGGAATAATGCGGACAAAAATTACAGGACCCGCTGCTAACGTCCTTACGAATCACAACACCAAATTGAATTTTTATTCAATCATTAACAGATTGGATTACACATATGCAGACCAACGCCCACTATATGTGCTTCTTGATGAAATGAAGCGAATCACACAAGATAGAAAATCCCTTGCAGAATTCCACAGTGAGGTTTCAAAGGCACTCAATTTAGCCCTATCAAAAATTGAGATGTCCAATAATGACAAAGGGATGATAGCATACGCTAACCAAGAGGCAGTGAGGACGTTTATTCTTGGGTTAAACTCCAAATATACAAGCGGCACATTATACAGCCATAACCCAGAGAATTTGGAATCGGCATATGCGATAGCCTGTACCATTCTCCATGACAATGAGAATGCGGAATTCGAGACACGGCCCAGACTAGGAAGTAACAGCAGACAGCATCAACACAGCACAAACCGAAACACCTACTCACAACATAAAGAGGAAAGATATTACAAGCCAAACGTAAGGATGCAGAATCACAACTACCAGGCAAGGAGTTTTAACCAACAACAACCACCACAGCGACAACAACAACCCACACCTACTCCAATGGACATAGACCAATCCAGACAATTCATGCAGACAACCAAGTACAATAATGCCGTAAGTCAAAATCCTTTTAAATCAAACCATGTATATAAAAGAGATAGGGCATCTAGCTACAATAACGCCACTTCTCCGCCAGATAGGAAGTTCCAAAGAATTAACCAATTAAATAGAGAAGATCTAGAGTCAGTGGATGTACCTAATTATGAAGAACAATTTGAAACAGGCAGTACTTTTTTAGGCGAATAAACGGGTTGCCTTGCTTAGAAACAAAATGCGGCCTAACCGGCACACCCGTTACCTTATTAATTGACACAGGCTCCACTAATAATTACATTAATATAAATTGTAATATAGGAAAATCTATTAAATTAAAACCATTTAAAACCAAAACCTTACATGGTTATTCAATTGTAAATTCTAAAAAAGTTATAACGATGTACGGGCATCATTTAACGTTCTATGAAATAAGGGAACTAAACGACTTTGACATGATACTCGGAGAACAGGGATTACGCCAAATGAAGGCAGAAGTTAGGTTATTTGACTATAGCTTGAAGTATCAGAAGAAGAAGATCCTGGCAGTAGAACCAAGGATTAATTATACAATAAATAACGAAAAATTTAAAGACCAGGTGGAAGAGCTAATGAATAGAAATAATAATACAAATGGTAAATTACCTTTTACAACCACAATACAAGCAGCTATCAAGACCGAATCGGAAGACCCTATATGGACAAAACAATACCCATATCCCATGTCCGATCACGACTTTGTCAAGAAAGAAATTGAGAAACTCTTAAACGACGGTATAATACAACCAAGCAAAAGCCCATATAATTCACCTATATGGACTGTACCAAAAAAGGGCACCGATGACCAAGGCAAGCCCAAACGGAGAATGGTTGTTGACTTCCAAAAGATAAATTCTCATACGATTACTGACAGATATCCAATTCCAGATATTAATATGACAATACAAAACCTCGGAAAAGCCAAGATTTTTTCCACAATAGATTTAGAATCAGGGTTTCACCAGATTTTAATTAAAGAACCTGATCGAGGAAAGACAGCATTCTCTGTCAACGGCGCAAAGTATGAATTTATCAGAATGCCATTCGGGTTAAAGAATGCACCCTCCATATTTCAACGATGCGTTGACGACATCCTTAGAGAGTATATCGGAAAGTTCGCGTATGTTTATATTGATGACGTACTAATTTATTCATCTACACCAGAAGAACATATGGAACACATCCGGATTATAATTAACGCACTCCATAATGCTAACATGAAAATTTCTGACGAAAAGTCAAATTTTTTCCAAGATTCAGTTGAATACCTTGGACACATTATAAAACATAATAGAATTACGGTAGACCCAAAAAAAATCGAAACTATAAAGAAATACCCAAAACCAAAAAATTTGAAAGAATTGAGATCTTTCCTAGGACTTGCTAGTTACTACAGGAAGTTTATAAAGGATTTTGCTAAAATCACGAAACCTTTAACGATTAATTTGAGAGGAGAATTAGGAATGGTATCAAAAAATCAAAGTGCTAAAATACCAATACAATTAGATACAGCAGCCGAAGAAGCCTTGGAAAAAATAAAAAACGCTCTACAAGAGCAAGTTGAACTTTTCCAGCCTGATTTCTCTAAACCATTTAGTCTAACAACCGATGCTAGTAATTTCGCTATCGGGGCAGTTCTGTCACAAAATCGTCACCCGATCGCATTCATTTCACGCACTCTAAGTCCTTGCAAAAACTTAGAAATTATTTGTATGGTGTGGCAAACTTGACAATTTACACGGACCACCAATCGCTAATATTTTCAATTTCCGAAAAAAATCCGAATGCGAAATTAAAGCGTTGGAAAAACCTAATTGAAGAATACGGTGCCAAACTTGTATATAAACCTGGACACCAGAATGTCGTTGCAGATGCGCTTTCGCGACAACAAATAAATACTTCAACGAATTGTTCCGACCATTCGCAACAAAGTTCCCCTGTAGAAATTATGAAGAAAGTTAAACAACCACTTAACGCTTTCAGAAATCAAATAATTGTGTTACAAGATAATGAAAGGAATGAAGTCCTCAGTCAAACAATATTTCCTGGTCGGTTTAGACATACAATATTTTATAGAGAAACCCCGGACTTACTATCTAAACTTAAAGATGTAGTTAATCCAAAAGTTACTAATGCGATAAAGATAGATGAGGAAATACTGTTTCACCTAAAACAAGAAATTAGCTCCGCCTTCCCAAATTATAATCTAGTGCTAGCCCAAAATAAGTTAAACGACGTAACTTCTCCAAACGAACAAAGAGAAATTGTCACACAAACACATAAACGTGCACATAGGAACTACAAAAATAACACGCAAGAAATATTGTTGATTCATTACTGGCCCAATATTAAAGAAATGTGCCGTAAACTAGTCATAGGCAGTGAAATATGTCTACAGCACAAATACGAAAGGCAACCAAATAAACAACCTATTGGAAAAACTCCAATACCAACAAAAGTAGGAGAGTACATACAGATGGATATTTTCCATATTAATAATAAACAATACCTTAGTTCTACAGATAGATATTCCAAATACTGCTTCTTACGAAAATTGGACACAAAGACAAACTGCCACGAATACATAGAAGAAGTACTCACACAAGTCTACCCAAATGCCAAGTACCTCATGACTGATAACGAAAGTATATTTAAGAGCAACATAACGAAATTCTTATACAGCCGGCTACAAATAACACACTCAGTTACGCCTGTACATCATTCAACATCAAACGCTCAAGTTGAACGGATACATAGCACTCTAATTGAACTTTGCCAAAGTTTAGCTGCAGAAAATAATACTGCTCCCGGTGACGAATTATTCAACGCAGTTCGCCAATACAATAGGACGATACACCCCACAACAGGATATAAACCCGAAGAGGTTTTTTACAACCGAGACAAATATCCTAATATCAAGGACATACTTGTGGAGAAACAAGAGAGACTACTCAGGCACCATAATAAAAAAAGGAAAACCATTATATACAAACCAGGTGATATAATTTATAGTCGAACAGATCGGCGTAATAAACTTGCAACTAAGTACAATAAACATAAAGTAAAAGAAGATCGTGGGGACACAATCCTAACAGCGAGGGGGAAAATCATACACAAGGATAGTATAAGGAAAACTAGCACACCATGCAACGAATAGGCTTCTTAATTTTAGTAATAGTTACTCACGGATTTTGCGATAAAATAACAGATTTGGCTGGTAAAAAATATGTTCTTACTGAACTAGATACTGTGTATACCTATGAGAGTTCATCATTTCTTTACCACGTGTCGAATTTATCCATAATATTAGAACCATATGAACGAATTGTGCGAAGCAAATATGAATCAACTCAAATCGATGAAAAAGATATAATAATTGATAAAATAGAAACTTTGAAATCACAATTAATACCATCCGAGTATCGTGCCAAACGTGGCCTCAATTTTTTAGGTTCCGCATTAAAATTTATAACAGGAATACCAGATCACGATGATCTTGTCGAAATTAAAACAGGAGTGAACCAGCTTATAGAAAATAATAACCAGCAAAGGAAAATAAATTCCCGCTTTGAAAAAATTTTAGCAAAATTAAATACAGAATCAATTTTTGATCAGTCAATACTTACAGAAGTATATAACGAACTAGTAACTATAACAAATACCATTAACTTCGCAAAAACAGGAAATTTCTATTCTGGCACACTTAATTTTAGAGACGTACAGCAGGTAATAAAAAACGAAATATATGACATTCCAATAATAAATGTACTAGAATATTCCGATATACACATATGTATCTTTAATAAAACTATTATTACAATCTATAAATATCCCATAATAACAAATAAATGTAAAATGTACAATTTAACCCCATTAGCATTTAAGTACGGAAAATATCAACTTCATAATAGAATTGCCTTGTGTAATAATAATTTCACCAATTTATCAAAATGCAAAAATTATGTAGGAATACATATTTGTAAAAAAGAACCAAGGGATAATTGTACTATTCCGTTGTTATTAAAACAAAAAGCCCATTGTAATATTATCCAAGAAAATAACTCTCCCTTACAAATATTAGATAATGGTAATATTCTTATCGACAACGAACACACATGGAACGGAATTAGGGTAAATGGCCCACATTTAATCCAATTCAATTCCAATACAACTATTGATAATAAAACTTATATTAACCATAAGCAAGAAATAAAAAATGTAATACATGCTTATCAGAATGAAAGGGTTAATGTACTAAGAATTTTAAACTCTGAATCCGATTATAAATTTACTAATATACAAGAAATGTATAAATTATTTTTACCAATTGAAGAACATCCTTGGAAATTTACCTTATATTTAATCATGATCATATTTATATTAGCTTTAGTCACTTACTTAATTATAAAATTATATACATGCCGACAAATACAATTAAAACACCAGGCGCCAAAGAGAGTTCGAATTAGCTTATCTAACCGAGTTACAACGATTGCAAACCCTAAGCCGTTGAAATGAGGACATTCCATTTTCAACACAGGGGAGAGTTAACGACGCTAACCTAAACACTAGATACATACACATATACATA
>NW_023468426.1:0-5959 GCF_013731165.1 Rhagoletis pomonella | reverse complement strand
TTTTTTTAGCAAAGAAATGTGTGAAAAATTGTGAAAAATATGCAAGCGTGTGTGTGTGTGTGTGTGTGTGTGCGATTTTGCAAAAGTATTAGTGAGTTGTTGGTAGAAACAACTTGTCAGCCAACTGACATCTCTATAGAGCGCATACTACTTAAGATGGCTTGAAGAGAGAAGCTTATTGCCAAGTCTTAAAGTCTTTGGAAAAACAGACATTAATAACAACAACAATAGCAACAACAACATAAACAACTGCAACCAAATTACGAAATATAGGGGACATAACAAAAGTATGAAAAAATATTGAAGTTGGCGTATAAAAATGTGACAAAATATGTAACGAAGTTGGTGGAAGTGGAAGTAGACGAATATGAAATAGCTGAAGACGTGGAAGTGGTGGCAAGAGGTGTTAAATAAAGTTCTGCTAGCCAACTTTATGCGTGCAAAAACAAAAACAAAAATATATTGAAATATAAAGTGAATTATGCAACAACAACAAAAATACAATAAATGAGTAACACCCGCATATGTGATACAATAAAAATAACAACAAAACAAAGAGTGCTGCTATAGTGTCGCGCGTATTAAGCACTGATTCATTATCGAGATCGTCGATAAAAAAAAACTATAAAAAACTGCTAATAATAACTGAAACGAGTTTCTTTCAGCTAACTAACTAAAAGGCAATCAAATGATATAATGATAAAATATACAATGCATAAAGTGGAAAAGAAAACAAGATAAAAGAGGTTTGGGTTATGTTAGGTAGGAATGGCTAGAGAGAGAGGTTCCACCTACACTTAGGCCAAAGGTAGGCTCATTGTGATGTCATATGTATTTTTTATTTTTTTTTCGCTTAAAAGGGTCACGTAAGTACGAATATTTCACAGAAGCAGCGTTAATTTGCAGCTTGTACAGTGATGTTCCTAACATGCAGTTTAAAAGTACTCACTGGTATATATATAATGTTTTTTTCGGGATATGTGTGACAGTCGTAACATTCCTGGCCAATTCCTCGGTTTTGCACATATGACCTTCCTTATCTCGGTGTCCAGATACCCATACGAGTTTTGTTCTATAGGTAAAGCTGCGCCATCTCGATTAGAGATCTGCGGCATTCGGTAGAAAGCTTGAGTTGTCCACGCAAGATTATAGAGCTTTCAGGGCTGCTTGACTTTTTTTCTTTGGGCCATCTTACCAAGCGCCATTTGGCCTCCTAGAAAGCCAGCACTTCCGCATCTACATTGGTCGAGAAGACCCCTCCTCCTAACTTTCCGTAGAGTTTGGAGTCATGAGTATATTTGTTTATATCGTCACGTATGTGGAGAGACCTGGTGTTCCAATCCTGTCGAGTTGGTATGGTAGTTTCATAGTTTTTGTTAGAGGTATTTGATGATAGGCAGTGGTCAGTACTTGCAGGTATCGGTATGGGCGCCATAATTCCTAAAATTTGCATGTGGCCGGATGTACTGTGAGTCCATGAACCTGCTCATCTGAATCCTAAGGGTTAGCCCTCGAGCTATTACGTCAAACGGGGCCGATGTCAGGTAGATGAGTGGCATAGAGCTCTGCTTGTGTAAAGCTCCGCACTCTTTGGTACCCTTTGGAGTTGTTTAAGCGTTGCTGACTTATTGTGGGTAGGCCACCAGACTTAGGCTTCGTAGTCTAAAATAGGATGTACAATGACCGTTTAGATCCAGTAGGGATGTCGGAAAAACATCGATGCATCGAAAATATAGATATTTTGCTTCAATGCAACGAAAATTTTCCATTCGATGTATAAATAGTCGATGTATTCACGCATCAATTTTTTTTTACTGACACTAAAACACGTTTGACCGCCATTTCAGTTTTTCAATTGTGCAAAAAAAGGAGTGAGTTTGACCAAAAATGGATGAAATATTATCTGAAGAACCATTTCGATGCATCAAATCAAATAAATACCTCGATGTATTTTTGCCACTGACATCCCTAAGATCCAGTGAACTATCATAGTCGAGAAGCCGCATGACCAAAGGTGAGCACTACCACAAACAAGCGTGAGCTAAAAGTGAGAATGTGTTAGTGTACCAATCGCTTTTTTTACAAGTGAAGAGCGCTGTTGCGGTTTTTTAATACGCTTCCTTTTGTTGTAATTCTAGAGCAGCTCACTACCGAGAATTACTCCTAGATAATTGATGGTACGTTTGAATTTCAGGCTTGAACCATCGAGTGTGGGGGCGCTAGTACGAGTTGGTAGTTTGCGCCGTCTCGTACAAAGAACTAACTAAGTTTCATATCAGTCGCACAGTTTTTGGTGCAGGAAATAGTTGTAGAGAAGTCTTTTACGAAAATAGACAACAAAGCGGAATGAGCCAGGTCTCCTAAATATCTAGCTTAGTGGGAGTAGAGATATTCGTCATCGACAGCGTTCTGGCGGTGTTGGTAAGAAGGTGCTGTCGGGCTATCGACGATGAGACGTGAGAAAAGTTTCTGAGCACTCTGCATCTCTGCAGTTCCTAAACTTTGGCGTAGATACCAGCTGTTTACTTGCTCCTCACACTGGAAATACGAAGCTCGTCTTGTTTACCCGGAGATAAAGAGCGCCTAATGCGCAACTTCCCTAGCTCAGTGGCATTGTATTTGCGCTTCCGCTTGACTAGTTTAGGTGTGATACCAGACAGGAACCTATCGTGCAAGCAAAGAATTGGGAAGAGAGTAAAAAAGACATCATTTGCTCTATACTGCCGTAAAAGCGCCAAAGGAAAGAGATGGGGACTCTCCCCAAAGGTAATTTACTGGCTGTGTGAAACCATGTCAGGCCTATTATTTTGTACACAAAAAAAAAAAAACCAAATCGTCTTTGTTTCAAATAGAAACACATATGATTTTGCGCCAAACAACCTTTTGTTTACTTTGAACAAATTTATTTTTGGGGATTTTTTCGTTTGAACTCGATTTTGTTGTGCACTTCACAGCTGCTTTTTCATAATTAAGAAAAACCGAAAATACAATTTTTAAATTATATGTTCCGCCCAATGAGATTTGAAACTGGACACTCGTGGCAGGAACCAACTGTAGCAAGAAAATTTCTAGACAACACCATTATGTGATCGATTAAATGAACTTATCTTGAAGTTTGTTTAAAAAATACTTTTTCTGTTCAAAAATTTCGAATGGCTAACAAAGGAAAACCAAAAATGACGCTGTTTTTAAAGAACCATGTTACTTTTTTCTTAGTGTATAAAGCCAATGTCTGATGGACTTCACTAGATAAGTCGCAGTTGGTGCTCATTTCCCACCTTCTTTGTCAATCAACGAGGTGTTCCCTACCACTGCTAATCTTTAAAGCTATGCTTAGCATCGTACCTTCAGACATTTGAAGTAAGGCTGTCGCAGCCCGGTCTGCCATCGGGCTAACATGTACTAGTGTCTCCTGCAATTCGCAGTAGCAGCTCACAACAAACTTGACGTCTCTCTCGGTTTCCTGGGATTTTGAAATATACAGAGACTCTTGAGCAGTGTTGCCAGACCGTTTTGGGCCGACCGGCTAGATTGGCAAAAAAAGCGGCTAAAAACGGCTAAAATGGTTTAGTGAAATTTCACATAGACTCTGGCAAAAAACGGCTAAAATGTTTTAGTGAAAATTCACATGCTTTATTTAAATAAATCGCAAGAAACGAATGACCAGTTAACACCATTAATTTATATCGAGTGTATATTCCTCATCATCAAATTAATCACTATTGTATATATCACCTGAATTCATTAATTTTAAGAGATCGTCATCTACAGTAAAATTATGGCAGCATTTTTCTTCACGTTTTAAACCGTATCTTATATACAAAATCGCGTTTAACGTTTTAACGCACATTGGATTTCTTTGCTTAGTTTTTATTATATTCATTGAACTAAATATTCGCTCTACTTCTGCATTGCTTATAGGCAAAACAATAAAACTAAAAACTAGGTTGGAAAGGTCGGCAAAAGGGTTTTCTCCTAGGGCATTTCGAAATTGATAAACTTCGGCCCAAAATTTGACAGTTGAGTCTAAATTACTCCAGGTATGTAACGTTAACCGTTGCCATTGCATCTCTATTGATGTTATTTCGTCGGCATTATATTTGTGTTTTTGTTGCTGTAGTTGAACAAATACTTTTGGTTTAATTACTCTTAATGCATTTCCAACCGAAAAAAGTCAATTTTTTTTAGTGTGGCAATATTTGTAGGGAGGCGTTGGCGTAATTCCTTTATTAAAGTGATAATAAAATAGCGACCATTTTCTCGAATTATTTTCTCGGCTTCGTGGTCAAAAGCGTTTGTGCTTACTTTTGTTTTTAAATACTCTTCAAAACTGTGATAAAACTGAGGAAATGGAGCAAGGTATGGTTCCAATGGGGAGCAATAGGATCAAATGTGTCCGCGCTAATAACCACTAGGGAGCATAGATGCGAAAGTAAAACATTGAGTTCATTAAAAATCTTCATTGGGTCTGCATTATTGCTTTCGAACAACTTGTTTACTTTTTGCACCTGAAAATTAGGCAAATAGTAAAATTGGCTAAAAACGGCTAACTTTTTTTTACAAACCGGCTAACAAATCGGCTGCCGGCTAGATCGAATTTTCTCCGGCTAGTTGCTATCAAAACCGACTAAATCTAGCCGGAAAACGGCTAAAATGGCAACGCTGCTCTTGAGGTTATCTCTCTTGACAAGAAGAACTCTATAAAATGGAAATACCTGGTGCCGAAGGACATGGCTTTAGCTGGCATTTTCAATTGGCGCCAGTTGGTACAGAAAAGAAACTACTGGCGTGCTTTATTGAGCTTAGAAAAAAGTGCAAGGTTCGCAACAACATTCTTATATAATTATGTACTTCATACACCGATGTACATTAGGGCGGTCCTCAAAAATATAAACATCGTAATTTTTTAAGGGCATACACGAAAATTTTGAAATTTTAAATATATTTAGGGGCTAAAAAAAAATTATTATTTTTTAAGTCGTAAAATTTTATCTTTGACCAGCTACAGTGGCGAAAATATAAATAGGAAAGAGAGATTTTAGCATTCAAAGCTTGTACAAAAATTGAGAAAATTCGACCAACTTTCACCAACAATTTTGAGCTTTTGAATTAGATTTCTTAGAAACATTTTGTGTGTGCAGTTTTATAGCCCATTCACTTTTAGTATAACAAAGTGCAACTTTTAGTTATCGAACATACTTTTTATGGAAGAAAATGCATGAGCAAAAAATTACGAAAAATCAATTATTTTAATAAAAGTTTGTGGGCTATAAAACTGCATACAAAAAAAATTTTAAACAACTTTTCCAACTTTAAAATTTTTGTGAACATTTGTTAAAATTCGTCAAATGTAAGAAAAACAACAAAAGCCGTCGAAAAAACTCTAAAAAATTAACGCGATTTTTTAGCCGGTTGAAACTTGCACCTCATTGGACTAAAATTGAATGGGCTACAAAACTGCATACTCGACAATTTTCTAGAAATTCTAAGTAAAAAGTTGAACATTTTTGATGATAAATTTTTGAATTTTTTCGAACTTTATATAAAGTGTGAAACTTTGACTGACATGGTTTATATTATAGAATCAACTATATTTTCATAAATATTAATGAAAAAAATTTTTTCATGAAAATAATTGTGAATATTATATTAGAACAAGGTGTGCACCTTGTCGCCTGATGTATAACTCAGCAAGTTTTGGTCCGATCAAAAGAAGTGATGACTCATTTGGAGTTTCTTGGTATTTTTTTAAGATAATTATTTGAAAACCATTTATAAAGAACTTAGAAAAAATTAAAAAAAATCCTGTATGAGGAATCCATTTGACGATGACAATGAACGACTCACATAAACGTTATAAATAATATGTTAAGTTATTCATTTTCTTGAAACCCTGCTGGCGCGCTTTAAAAATTAGTTCAAAATTTTAAACAAAATAAAAGGGCGCCCCATACAAAAT
>NW_023468425.1:0-5960 GCF_013731165.1 Rhagoletis pomonella | reverse complement strand
CGAAAACATACAAGTAAGTTTACAAAAATATTTGGGGTATTCACTAAGGTGTCGTAAGTGTCGTATTGTTCTATGTCGTAAACTTTAAACGCCTAAAAATATTTTAAGGGGGTTCGCAAATCCATCAAAGTCATATTAGCATTTTCGCAGTGTTGAAAAATAGTTGGTTGTGGCTTCAAGTTCTCTAAACATTTATTTAGGCTTTTAAAGTTTACGACATACAACAATACGACACTTACGCCACCGTTGTGAATCTCTCAATTATAATATTTTTTATTAATATTTTTTACACTATATTCATGCAGAGGTATACATTAGGGTGGTCCTTAAACGTATTACGTATATTATTACATCAGATTTTAATAATTTCGGTTGGAAATATGGTATTTTTTGCAAATTTCCAAGCTGAGCTGTCAAACAAAAAATATCCACGAAATATCTCTGCAAAAGGTGTTCGGTTCCTCTTCTTTGGCAAAACAGAAAGGAGAGTTCTACTTAGTGAGGGTTATAATCTCTAAGTGCGGCCGAAGGCCGCCTACGCAGAAAGGTGCTCTCTGCAAAAGGTGTTCAGCCCCTCTTCTTCGGCAACAGAGAAGAGAGTAGTGAGGGTTATAATCCTTTTGGAAAAAAATCCAAATTTCTTCTATTTTCAAACAGCCCCAAGGGGTCTTTACGGGGGTGAGGGAGGAAGGGATGACTTTTCATAAAGCGTCGTCCATCCTCTTTCGTTTAAGGTGGGTTTGGGGGGCACACCCCTTCCCCTCCTCCCCCCACCCCAAAATCGTTGTGCAAATTAGCTTACTGCTGTAAGCGCAGATATCACATACAAATTTTGGTCCCGATTGGAGTCAGTTAAGGCGTGTCGCACAGGGGTCAAAATTCAGATTCCTCTATGCAGACTAAAAAAATTTAAATAATTTTTTTTTTCTAATACCCAACATCGATTCTACTAATGTCAAAGATATCACATATAAATTTTGGACCCATTGAAGTTGATTAAGTTCTATATATAACTGAAAAAACCGCTTAGGTTCCCATTTAACAGACAATTTGTTACACGGTAATATTTACTACAGTTGTATCAATTCAGTGCTCCCGAAATTTAACTAAACACTGCTTTACATAATATTTAGGGTGCTCACAGTTCTTTATTATCTACTGTGTTAATTTTGCCACCTGGTAACTTTAAAACATTTCACCATGTGGTAACTTTGTTGTTGGTTCCCATACTAATTAGAGATAACACTTTTGGGCAAAATTACTCGACTTTGTCTCATGTTTATGTTTTGTGTTAAACTGGCATCTATCGCTGCTTGTACATACAAAAATGAATTTCACTTTGGGCGCAGCGCTGCTTGTACATAAGTTTCGCTTTGCGCCTGCCTGAAGCTGGCAAAGGTTATTTTTTTTATTTGCAGTGTTGCCAGGTTTTCAGCATGAGAAAACGTCCCTCTTGGTCTGAAAAAACCTCATTTCCTACACAAAAACGTCTTTTCCATGTATGCACACAGAATTGTTCTTATTAAACTTTTATTGTATACAAAGGTACATATGTATGTGCGTAAGGTATATTATTTTTTCATAAAAGCCTAGCTCATTATATATCCACATTTCAAACGTTGTGCAGAAATTATAAAAAATCTGCAAAGTTTCAGCTAGATTTTCAAGTTTTTATTCAGATTTTTTAGAATTTTATTTAGTATGCAGTTTGATAGCCCTTTAAATTGCAGGTTTTTGCAAGTTTTAAGTTGCTAAAGAATCGCGTTGATTTTTAATAATTTTTTTTCTTGTAGACATTTGGTTAGGTGGTCGGTTGTCGAAAATGCGAAATTACGTTTTGCTAAGCAGGGGCACTGTTCTTTTGCGAGCGTGTGTGTTGCAATAGATCAGCTCTTCCTGATTTGGCTTTTAATATGCAATTGGAAACATTGTAATAAGCCTCCTAACCTCAAGTGTTTACACAACCAGCCTTTGAACATGGGATTCTTAGTCCAAGAATCAAATCAAAAATGTGCGTGCGCTTGGGTTTCATCATATTTAAGTCATATGTGCCCAAAGAATAAATATCTTTTGAGGCACCTGCAGCAAAGATTTATTAAGAAAATAATTCAAAATCAGTTCTACTTACAATATTTAGTAAAAATTTGCCGAAAGTGTGAACGTAAGTACTTACTCTACAAGCAAATAGTGCACTATACATTGAATATATTTTGCATAGAGAAAAATCACTGGGAAGTTCAAAAACGTCATTTTTTACACAAAAAACGTCCAAACGTCAACAGGATACAAAAAACGTCTAAATGACGTTAAAAATGTCAACCTAGCAACGCTGATGTGCTGTGCTAGCTGAGTATAAAAAAGAGAAGAGAGAATAGAGAGAAATATGTATGTGGTTTGTTGATGGTCTCTAAACACAAACGCGTGAAAGGCAAACGGTCTAGCAATGCGTGGTATTGTTGATCAACTTAATACTTTATTTAAACATAAGGGTTGCTCACAGTTCGAGTGTGTTATCTTGTTAAAGTTGCCACCTTTTAACTTTAGAATTAAACTCTGAATACCCTAATTGTATTTTGTTTGTTTTATTTTTATTCCATTTACAATTTTTGAGTATCCATAGATGAATCTAAACTTTGACCCCTGTGCGACACGCCTTAACCGACTCCGATCGGGACCATAATTTATACGTGATATCTGCGCCTACAGCAGTATCGATGTTGGGTATTAGATGAAAAAAAAAAAATAATTTAAATTTTTTGAGTCCCCGTAGCCGTCTTTGAACTTTGACCCCTGTGTGACACGCCTTAACCGACTCCAATCGGGACTAAAATTTATATGTGATATCTTTGACCGTTGTATTAGCGCCTTAGGGGGTGAGACTTAAAATTTCATTTTAAGGGCCACCCTAGTATACATATATACCTAGTTTCTAACCGATGTGAGATGTAAACAAAAAAGCCGATTTGAAAAAAACGAATGTGAGTCAATACACTTCTCAATTTTGCAACGTATTGAAATATAGTTATGCATTCGTTTTAAAATCACCGCGGACTGAGTCAGGGCGTTTTATGTGTCGGTATAGACAAGTTACATGTGTTTTCTTTAGAAATTCTTAAAGCTCGACAAGAGCTGTATACACCAACATCCCATTTGAAGTCTATCTACGTTTATACGCACGTATTATTTGCGGATAACAATTTGAAAGATGCTAAACTTTTCCGCGCAGACGCAATAGAAATAAAATTTTTCATCATCGAATAAACAGTGAGTTAGGCACTTACTTGCAAAAATTGATAAATTTATAAGATTGACAGATGCTGTGGCAGAATTTGAGGCCGACTATAATGACACGGTTCAAACTGACCACACAAAATATGCACTCACTCTTCAGCAAGAGGAACGTAAGGCTAGGAAGATAAAAACAGATACAGGTACATAGGGTACGTCGGTCCAAAAACACAACATACACCTTCCTCCGTCCGATACGGAAGTGTTCAAAGGCGACTACCTCTCTTGGTCTACATTCCGAAATATGTTTACGTCCATATATATATTGAACAAGCGCCTCACTCCAGTTGAAAAGTTATTCCAACTGAACCAAAAAAACACTGGGTGAGGCCAAAGATATAGTGAGGAAGTGTCGTCTTACTAATGAAGAATTTTCCACAGTGTGAAAACTAGCGATAGTTGATTTCGCCAGAGAGATGGAAAATATTTCTTTTTAAAACGTCAGGCCGAACAACTGGGAGGAAAGTGATCCACCTTTTCTACTACATAGTTTTGTCTCGCGCTGCTCAAAGAGATTATTTTCATAGCCAAAATTTGTTTAATGTGAGTACAGAGGTCATTCTCCTAATTTTCTTTATATGGAAATACATATTTACTTTTTAGGTACATCTGTCTACTCTTAGGTAAAGGTGTCCCGCAAATTAGGTACAATTTTATTATTAAATTTTCCATCCCTGATGAAATATCAGCTGTAAAAGAGGACCAGAAAAAAACACCTCATTGCTCTTTGTTCAATAAAGATACCTCCAAGTCAAAATTGAACATACCTAGCAGGGTTGCATATGCCCGTATGATACAACTTTTATTCCTGTATTTTTCATTTGAAATACACACAAAAAAAAACTGACGAAAGTCAAATTATAAAAACAATTCGGCAATGTGTTAGAAAGAAACAAATTCTGTGTGAAAAACAACTGAGTTTTGGCATATCCTTACCGAAATTCAAATAAACGAAATTAAAATTTGCGTAAAACAGTTTTGTTAAGTTAAAAAAAAGTAAATTTAAGTGGCAAGACAATAACGTATTTAATTTAATTGTATTTCCATTTTGCTTATGCTAAGAAAATAACTCCTCTGGCAAAATGCAAACAGCTGTGTAAGAAAAACGAACGAAATACAGCCATCTGTCAAAAAGACCTAACGAAATACAGTTGGCCGGACTATTTTTAACAACCTACTTTATTTTTCGTCAGTTTTTCGTTTATTTTTTGGTATATAGCTTACTCATTTACACAAGTACTGAAATCGTATATAACTTTCTCTTTCTTTCAAAATACAGTGTAAATACACTCGAAATACAAGAAGAAACGTAGTATCACAAGGGCAATAGAGAATATGACACAAATTAATTGCCCTTTAATTATTAGTTGGCAATTAATAATTTGACAATTAAGGCCTAAATTGGTTAAAAGGTTCTTAATTGAAAATAAGATGCCTGTTTGAACATTGTCTAAATTCCCAAATAAAAATCCTCTTTAATTTAAATGCGGTAGAGAGTGAGTGCGGCAGTTCGATAACGAAACTGCAGCGCGATATAAACAATTTTATCCCGTCATTGCGAAGTCATCAAATGGACATTTCGAACTGGGATGCAATTACCGGAAAGTACTCTACCTCTGTGGGAGCAAACAATCGATGACAAAACGGAAGTATCCAAGTGGGAGGATATGGATAAATTCCTGTCTAATAGATTCCAAACCCTTGAGCCCGTCTCGGGCATAACTGGTATTAAACATACGAAAAATCCTAAACAACAGAATAGTAGGCAAATCAGTGAAGCTCCGCAAAAGAGACTTGATGTCTTCCAAGCAAGTGTAGCTAACACGATATGCCAACTCTGCAAAGGCAATGCTCACAAGTTGTCAAAGTGCCAAAAAATTCATTAATTTAACGACGGCCGACAGAATCGCGTTCATTAAGACAAAACATGGTTGCTTAAACTCATTTAATTGCAGCACCTGTCAACAACGGCATCACACGCTCCATATTCAAGCGTTTCAGCCAAAAGCAACTATGCACCAAAGGCAACAAATGTGTGCATCAAATGAGTCCGGTAACATAGCGCCAGCTTCGGCACAGGCTCAAGCAATGCGTGACGCTGCAAATGCAAAAGCAAATTCAGTTAATAATGTCAAGTCTTGTTTCGCTAATACTATCAAAGGCGTTTTGCTGGGAATAGCAAGAGTTCATATTTTTTATAATAACACAAATTTCTCAGCTCTAGCATTAATAGATTCTGGTTCTGAGTGCTCTTTCCTAACGGAAAGAATCAAACACAGAATTAAACTGCCATCTAAGAGAATGCATGCCCAGGTATCGGGCATCAATAACGCCACATCAGCGCATGTAAAAGAAGCATGCGTCATTCAACTGAGATCACCAATTGATCATCTAACAAACATCAGCACAACCGTGCTGGTGTTGCCTTAATTAACCGGAAATCTTACGACATGCAAATTAATGCGTGGACTAACCAAGTTTTCCCTGACCTGGAATTAGCAGGCAATAGATTTTTTAATAATGAACCAGTGAGTCTAGTCCTAGGCGGCGATATTTGCGCCCAAATAATTTTGAGTGTCATGAGAAAGAATGTTTTACTACGCTGCTTGCACAAGAGTGGGTTTTCGACTATATCCTAACTGGCCAGACAGAGCCGATATCCTCACGTACTA
>NW_023468424.1:0-5960 GCF_013731165.1 Rhagoletis pomonella | reverse complement strand
AAAAAAACTGAATATAATGTGGGTACCTAGCCACATTGGCATCGACGGGAATACTATTGCGGACAGAATGGCAAACGATGCAAGATTCACCCCAGCTTTACATCCAGCTTGTTCATCAAAAGCGACATATATCGTCAAATTAACGAACAGAGACGTTGCAAGTTAGCCCTTGATTGTGTCGATTACAACCACCACTACGCCAGAATCAACCCAATAGATCCATAAGATCCGTCTTCCATGCCAACAAACATGCTCACACCGTTCATACGGCTTCGAATTGCACACACTATAGTCACTCATGCTCACCTTCTCGATAGGGGCCGGAATAATAATTGTCCATTCTGTGACTTCCCATCAAACGTTCTTCACCTAATTACGCCTTGTCCAGTACTTGATGCCAAAAGGCAACGCAGCTTCAACACCTCCGACCCTATTTCACTTCTTATGGACCCATCTGAAGAAAATATAAGAACAATATATGGATTCCTAAAAAACGCCGACCTACTCAGAAGGATTTAAACCATTGTTATACTTTCCGGACAGCTGATAGCCTCTGATGTTAGCGCTGCATGGCAATTTAGTTTATATATTTGTTTTTAACATTGTATAAGCTTATAAAAATAAAAAAAATAAAAATAAACAAGTCGAAACTATCCTAAGTTACAACTAAAGCTATTCATATTCGCCTTAGTTTCCACTTTTCTGGCTAAGTACCAACTTAAGATTTAGTTTCGACTGCAGCTGCAATTAAGTCGTAACTAGGAAGAAGTATTTTATTAAATTAAAGAAAAAATACGAAATATGTAAAAATTAAGTGAAACTTACAAAGAGCGATCCATTTGAATCGGAAGATAAAATTAAATGCGTATTACAATTCGAATAAGGCTACATCACAATTTTATAATTGGAATGATTTACATATATAAATTCTAAAATAATAAGCATGATTCAACAACTACAGGTTGTAGCAATCGTACAAAAACAACATTTACCGTTGGTATGAACTCCTTGTGTCATCAACATGTATATGTATACCCTGCATACCAGGATTTCATAGAATTCTGAAAGGTTTCACAATTTTTTTAAGAATTTTCTTTAAGAAATCATACAGAAATTTCTTTACTAGTTCTTGTCAACCGCTTCATATGTTTTTCTTTACAGATTTCTAAAAGAATCGTAACAAATTTCCGACACTCTTAAAGATTTCGGGAGCATTTGTTTGCAGGGTATATATATACGTATATGTGTATGTGTACGCGGATATGTAAATAAAGCAAAACACGATAATTTGACACAAGCGTGCTCATAAGAAGAAGCATAGCTTCTATCGCTATCACCTGTAATTGATGCGCCTTGATAATAAGTCAATTTCAAGCTTGTTCTTTTAAAGCAAATTAGTGTAGAGGTGCAAAACTATCGATGGCGCTATCGATAGTATCGATGTTTTTTATTTTTCCCTACTATCGATTGTTTCTTGGTCCTATCGATAGTCCGACAGACATGTGATTCAGTATTTATTTTAGTTTTATTTCTTCTTTTCTTTTCATTTCTCTTAAACATCCAAGTTGAACTAAAAATTTGGTTGCTACTTTTTTAAAAGAGTAATGTCAAATTTCGAAAATGACGGAAAACCTTGCATCTCTTAAAATACCGCTAAAAAACTGATACAAATAAAAAATGAAAAATAAAATCAGTACAAGAGTTGAAAAATCAGTACGTCTTGCAACCGTAGTATTGGAAAATGGGGCGTGGCACCTCCCATAGGCGTGAATTATTTAAGCTTTAACTTCGGAACCGTAAGTCACATGAACTTGAAATTTATTATGCAAACATATCTAGGGTAGATGGTTATCTTTAGGTATATATAAATGAGTTTGTAAAAAGAGGCGTCAGTCATAACTTCGGAACCATAAGTCATATAAACAAGACGTTTGGTATGCAGTGCGCCATCTTGTATTCTATCGGTTTTGAAATGTAAGAAGCAAAGCATAAAAGTACGTTTACATATAAATATAATCCCAATCAAAGATCGTTAGGTGTCAAACTGGTTGCGCTTGTTATTCACACAACTCGAGGAAAAGTTAAGCTTCTTCTTCTGCTAAATATATTATGCTATTTAAATATATTTTAAATTAATATATTATTAAAAATACCTGTACAAACCTCTTTTCCATGCTAGCGTAAATTTTTGTTTACTTTTACATTAGGCATTCCTCCTCTTCTTTGCAAGTATAATCGCTAAAAATAGATTGGTTTAATCTGAGATTATTTTATAATTATTATTTTGTATGGCTAATCTCCTTTTGTAATTACAGATTAGGGAGTTAGGCTCGAAAATGAGGATAATCTTTTTATATGAAAATCTATTATTAGGCGATTCAGTTACATACATACACATCTAGGTTCGGTTAGAAATTAAACATTAATTTCACTTAATTTTAATAATTTTGCTGATTTATTTTTTTTTATTCTTATTCATTTTTAATTCTTTTAATACAAGAAATTATCGGTATAATTGATAAAATATGGTACTTGTGTATACTTGTGACTCAGAGGCGTTAAAATACCTTGAAAACACCGCATCAATTACTGTTTTATATCTTGTAGTTTGAGCATTTCTATTTGTATATATTCCCAAATTTAGTTTTCCTTTTCTGCTTCATCTGTCGAGGGGTTTACGTTAAAGTCATGAATACATATAACATACCCAGGCCAATTCTTAATACTCCCGGGGATTTTTTTCTCCGGGAATTTGTTTCTCCCGAGAAAGAAATCCTCCAATAATTAACTCCCAGGAGTAGCATTTTCCCCGAAAACTTGGGAGGAGGAAATTCGAACTTCGAAAAAGTTGTTTGAGGCTTTTTTGAGAGCTCAACTCCGCCATTTAATATAAAAAATCCTCAAGGAATTTTTATTCATGATAGGAGAAAAGGGAAAGAGAGAAAACTCCCGGGGAGTTTCTGTTCAGAATCGGCCTGACCATCTTTTGTTTGCAAATTGGGAAGCTAAATTCATTAAGCTGATGCCACATAAAACTTTTGCTTCGCTTTACGTGACAGATTCGCTTTGACAGATAAGATGAATTGTATGAAAATGCACAAAGCACGCCACATAGATCTTTGAAGCTGCAGCGTGAAGCGAAAAGAGGGCCAACTGCCATCTTTTTGCGCGCTTTGACAATCAACCGGTTTAATATTTATTTTCTTTCGCCCAAATTCGAGTTTTCATGTAGAAACATAAAACTTAATTACATTGCTGATATTTTTAAAGCAAAATATATAAAATCCACAGCAATTTTGACGAGTAAAAAAGCAATACCAAATCGTTTTCTTTGCGTTCATTGTGGCATACCTTTTGCGTCTGGCGCTTCGCTGGCAAAGTTATAAATGTTACGCAAAGCTACAAAGTTTTATCTGGCATCAGCTTTAGTGCTGCATTTCCTCTTACTCTCGTCATCTTTGTGTGCAATCTTTTATTAGCTCTGATCCAGTACTTAATGAACTTACATTTTTTACACGAACGTGCAGGAAGTTACAGGAAAATAGACCCCGTACTCCAGAATCATGTAAATGAATGCGATTTTTGGAGAGTTGTGTAGAGAATGAAGTTGCAAGATTTTTCCCGATGCTTTTTTTGTGCCCGTACTTTTTGCGATTACTCAGTTTTTACTCTCACTTCAGAGAGTGATTTTGCTTTTTGACCTTTTTACAGGATTTAACACGAAAAGTGTTGGATCAGAGCTATTATATCATCCATACATATGTATACAAACATACATATATATGGACATGTATGTTCATCAGTTATCAACGGACCCAGTTAAAATGCTTTCAGTATTTTTCAAATTTTCTCCTTGCTTTTTATCAAGACTAGTAAACATATGCCGAAAACCATGCTACGAATATCAAAACCACTTGCGAAAAATGAGTTCATACATACCCAGCAAAAAGCTTAAACTTTTTGGGAAGTACTTATTTTTGTATCAATGGAGTAACGCAATACAAGTCGCCTCAAACAATTTTCGCCTATGCATTGCATTACACGTAATGCAAAGGCAAGAAATTTTACATTTATTCGATTACCTCCAATGACATGCACATGTTAAAATAATGCATTCTGTAAACGAAAAGGTGAGCGGTTACTCTCAAAAAGTGATTCCCCAATTTGGGGTAACCGTATATCTTTTCGTTTACAGAATGCATTATTTTAACATGTCCATGCCATTGAAGGTAATCGAATAAATGTAAAACTTCTTGCCATTGCATTACCTTCACTGATGGGTCAAAGGCTACACAGACGTCTTTTGCTGTTTTTAGCGATAATAACGAATCACTTACATATGGTCTACTTTTTCCTTTTTGCTCCATCTTTACAGCCGAAGCTACTGCTGTTTTTCAATCTGTTCAATATGCTACTAAAAATTCAGGAAAATACATCATCTGCACTGATAGCCTATCTTGTTTTCGTGCGATATATAATTGTAACAACTCCAACAACATCATCAGTAGCATTAGGGACTGCCTCATCTGCTGTCCAAAAAAACTGAATATAATGTGGGTACCTAGCCACATTGGCATCGACGGGAATACTATTGCGGACAGAATGGCAAACGATGCAAGATTCACCCCAGCTTTACATCCAGCTTGTTCATCAAAAGCGACATATATCGTCAAATTAACGAACAGAGACGTTGCAAGTTAGCCCTTGATTGTGTCGATTACAACCACCACTACGCCAGAATCAACCCAATAGATCCATAAGATCCGTCTTCCATGCCAACAAACATGCTCACACCGTTCATACGGCTTCGAATTGCACACACTATAGTCACTCATGCTCACCTTCTCGATAGGGGCCGGAATAATAATTGTCCATTCTGTGACTTCCCATCAAACGTTCTTCACCTAATTACGCCTTGTCCAGTACTTGATGCCAAAAGGCAACGCAGCTTCAACACCTCCGACCCTATTTCACTTCTTATGGACCCATCTGAAGAAAATATAAGAACAATATATGGATTCCTAAAAAACGCCGACCTACTCAGAAGGATTTAAACCATTGTTATACTTTCCGGACAGCTGATAGCCTCTGATGTTAGCGCTGCATGGCAATTTAGTTTATATATTTGTTTTTAACATTGTATAAGCTTATAAAAATAAAAAAAATAAAAATAAACAAGTCGAAACTATCCTAAGTTACAACTAAAGCTATTCATATTCGCCTTAGTTTCCACTTTTCTGGCTAAGTACCAACTTAAGATTTAGTTTCGACTGCAGCTGCAATTAAGTCGTAACTAGGAAGAAGTATTTTATTAAATTAAAGAAAAAATACGAAATATGTAAAAATTAAGTGAAACTTACAAAGAGCGATCCATTTGAATCGGAAGATAAAATTAAATGCGTATTACAATTCGAATAAGGCTACATCACAATTTTATAATTGGAATGATTTACATATATAAATTCTAAAATAATAAGCATGATTCAACAACTACAGGTTGTAGCAATCGTACAAAAACAACATTTACCGTTGGTATGAACTCCTTGTGTCATCAACATGTATATGTATACCCTGCATACCAGGATTTCATAGAATTCTGAAAGGTTTCACAATTTTTTTAAGAATTTTCTTTAAGAAATCATACAGAAATTTCTTTACTAGTTCTTGTCAACCGCTTCATATGTTTTTCTTTACAGATTTCTAAAAGAATCGTAACAAATTTCCGACACTCTTAAAGATTTCGGGAGCATTTGTTTGCAGGGTATATATATACGTATATGTGTATGTGTACGCGGATATGTAAATAAAGCAAAACACGATAATTTGACACAAGCGTGCTCATAAGAAGAAGCATAGCTTCTATCGCTATCACCTGTAATTGATGCGCCTTGATAATAAGTCAATTTCAAGCTTGTTCTTTTAAAGCAAATTAGTGTAGAGGTGCAAAACTATCGATGGCG
>NW_023468423.1:0-5961 GCF_013731165.1 Rhagoletis pomonella | reverse complement strand
TAGTACGTGAGGATATCGGCTCTGTCTGGCCAGTTAGGATATAGTCGAAAACCCACTCTTGTGCAAGCAGCGTAGTAAAACATTCTTTCTCATGACACTCAAAATTATTTGGGCGCAAATATCGCCGCCTAGGACTAGACTCACTGGTTCATTATTAAAAAATCTATTGCCTGCTAATTCCAGGTCAGGGAAAACTTGGTTAGTCCACGCATTAATTTGCATGTCGTAAGATTTCCGGTTAATTAAGGCAACACCAGCACGGTTGTGCTGATGTTTGTTAGATGATCAATTGGTGATCTCAGTTGAATGACGCATGCTTCTTTTACATGCGCTGATGTGGCGTTATTGATGCCCGATACCTGGGCATGCATTCTCTTAGATGGCAGTTTAATTCTGTGTTTGATTCTTTCCGTTAGGAAAGAGCACTCAGAACCAGAATCTATTAATGCTAGAGCTGAGAAATTTGTGTTATTATAAAAAATATGAACTCTTGCTATTCCCAGCAAAACGCCTTTGATAGTATTAGCGAAACAAGACTTGACATTATTAACTGAATTTGCTTTTGCATTTGCAGCGTCACGCATTGCTTGAGCCTGTGCCGAAGCTGGCGCTATGTTACCGGACTCATTTGATGCACACATTTGTTGCCTTTGGTGCATAGTTGCTTTTGGCTGAAACGCTTGAATATGGAGCGTGTGATGCCGTTGTTGACAGGTGCTGCAATTAAATGAGTTTAAGCAACCATGTTTTGTCTTAATGAACGCGATTCTGTCGGCCGTCGTTAAATTAATGAATTTTTTGGCACTTTGACAACTTGTGAGCATTGCCTTTGCAGAGTTGGCATATCGTGTTAGCTACACTTGCTTGGAAGACATCAAGTCTCTTTTGCGGAGCTTCACTGATTTGCCTACTATTCTGTTGTTTAGGATTTTTCGTATGTTTAATACCAGTTATGCCCGAGACGGGCTCAAGGGTTTGGAATCTATTAGACAGGAATTTATCCATATCCTCCCACTTGGATACTTCCGTTTTGTCATCGATTGTTTGCTCCCACAGAGGTAGAGTACTTTCCGGTAATTGCATCCCAGTTCGAAATGTCCATTTGATGACTTCGCAATGACGGGATAAAATTGTTTATATCGCGCTGCAGTTTCGTTATCGAACTGCCGCACTCACTCTCTACCGCATTTAAATTAAAGAGGATTTTTATTTGGGAATTTAGACAATGTTCAAACAGGCATCTTATTTTCAATTAAGAACCTTTTAACCAATTTAGGCCTTAATTGTCAAATTATTAATTGCCAACTAATAATTAAAGGGCAATTAATTTGTGTCATATTCTCTATTGCCCTTGTGATACTACGTTTCTTCTTGTATTTCGAGTGTATTTACACTGTATTTTGAAAGAAAGAGAAAGTTATATACGATTTCAGTACTTGTGTAAATGAGTAAGCTATATACCAAAAAATAAACGAAAAACTGACGAAAAATAAAGTAGGTTGTTAAAAATAGTCCGGCCAACTGTATTTCGTTAGGTCTTTTTGACAGATGGCTGTATTTCGTTCGTTTTTCTTACACAGCTGTTTGCATTTTGCCAGAGGAGTTATTTTCTTAGCATAAGCAAAATGGAAATACAATTAAATTAAATACGTTATTGTCTTGCCACTTAAATTTACTTTTTTTTAACTTAACAAAACTGTTTTACGCAAATTTTAATTTCGTTTATTTGAATTTCGGTAAGGATATGCCAAAACTCAGTTGTTTTTCACACAGAATTTGTTTCTTTCTAACACATTGCCGAATTGTTTTTATAATTTGACTTTCGTCAGTTTTTTTTTGTGTGTATTTCAAATGAAAAATACAGGAATAAAAGTTGTATCATACGGGCATATGCAACCCTGCTAGGTATGTTCAATTTTGACTTGGAGGTATCTTTATTGAACAAAGAGCAAATAGGTGTTTTTTTCTGGTCCTCTTTTACAGCTGATATTTCATCAGGGATGGAAAATTTAATAATAAAATTGTACCTAATTTGCGGGACACCTTTACCTAAGAGTAGACAGATGTACCTAAAAAGTAAATATGTATTTCCATATAAAGAAAATTAGGAGAATGACCTCTGTACTCACATTAAACAAATTTTGGCTATGAAAATAATCTCTTTGAGCAGCGCGAGACAAAACTATGTAGTAGAAAAGGTGGATCACTTTCCTCCCAGTTGTTCGGCCTGACGTTTTAAAAAGAAATATTTTCCATCTCTCTGGCGAAATCAACTATCGCTAGTTTTCACACTGTGGAAAATTCTTCATTAGTAAGACGACACTTCCTCACTATATCTTTGGCCTCACCCAGTGTTTTTTTGGTTCAGTTGGAATAACTTTTCAACTGGAGTGAGGCGCTTGTTCAATATATATATGGACGTAAACATATTTCGGAATGTAGACCAAGAGAGGTAGTCGCCTTTGAACACTTCCGTATCGGACGGAGGAAGGTGTATGTTGTGTTTTTGGACCGACGTACCCTATGTACCTGTATCTGTTTTTATCTTCCTAGCCTTACGTTCCTCTTGCTGAAGAGTGAGTGCATATTTTGTGTGGTCAGTTTGAACCGTGTCATTATAGTCGGCCTCAAATTCTGCCACAGCATCTGTCAATCTTATAAATTTATCAATTTTTGCAAGTAAGTGCCTAACTCACTGTTTATTCGATGATGAAAAATTTTATTTCTATTGCGTCTGCGCGGAAAAGTTTAGCATCTTTCAAATTGTTATCCGCAAATAATACGTGCGTATAAACGTAGATAGACTTCAAATGGGATGTTGGTGTATACAGCTCTTGTCGAGCTTTAAGAATTTCTAAAGAAAACACATGTAACTTGTCTATACCGACACATAAAACGCCCTGACTCAGTCCGCGGTGATTTTAAAACGAATGCATAACTATATTTCAATACGTTGCAAAATTGAGAAGTGTATTGACTCACATGCGTTTTTTTCAAATCGGCTTTTTTGTTTATATCTCACATCGGTCAGAAACTAGGTATATATGTATACTAGGGTGGCCCTTAAAATGAAATTTTAAGTCTCACCCCCTCAGTCGCTAATACAAAGGTCAAAGATATCACATATAAATTTTAGTCCCGATTGGAGTCGGTTAAGGCGTGTCACACAGGGGTCAAAGTTCAAAGACCGCTATGGGGACTCAAAAAATTTAAATTATTATTTTTTTTTTCATCTAATACCCAAAATCGATACTGCTGTAGGCGCAGATATCACGTATAAATTATGGTCCCGATCGGAGTCGGTTAAGGCGTGTCGCACAGGGGTCAAAGTTTAGATTCATCTATGGATACTCAAAAATTGTAAATGGAATAAAAATAAAACAAACAAAATACAATTAGGGTATTCAGAGTTTAATTCTAAAGTTAAAAGGTGGCAACTTTAACAAGATAACACACTCGAACTGTGAGCAACCCTTATGTTTAAATAAAGTATTAAGTTGATCAACAATACCACGCATTGCTAGACCGTTTGCCTTTCACGCGTTTGTGTTTAGAGACCATCAACAAACCACATACATATTTCTCTCTATTCTCTCTTCTCTTTTTTATACTCAGCTAGCACAGCACATCAGCGTTGCTAGGTTGACATTTTTAACGTCATTTAGACGTTTTTTGTATCCTGTTGACGTTTGGACGTTTTTTGTGTAAAAAATGACGTTTTTGAACTTCCCAGTGATTTTTCTCTATGCAAAATATATTCAATGTATAGTGCACTATTTGCTTGTAGAGTAAGTACTTACGTTCACACTTTCGGCAAATTTTTACTAAATATTGTAAGTAGAACTGATTTTGAATTATTTTCTTAATAAATCTTTGCTGCAGGTGCCTCAAAAGATATTTATTCTTTGGGCACATATGACTTAAATATGATGAAACCCAAGCGCACGCACATTTTTGATTTGATTCTTGGACTAAGAATCCCATGTTCAAAGGCTGGTTGTGTAAACACTTGAGGTTAGGAGGCTTATTACAATGTTTCCAATTGCATATTAAAAGCCAAATCAGGAAGAGCTGATCTATTGCAACACACACGCTCGCAAAAGAACAGTGCCCCTGCTTAGCAAAACGTAATTTCGCATTTTCGACAACCGACCACCTAACCAAATGTCTACAAGAAAAAAAATTATTAAAAATCAACGCGATTCTTTAGCAACTTAAAACTTGCAAAAACCTGCAATTTAAAGGGCTATCAAACTGCATACTAAATAAAATTCTAAAAAATCTGAATAAAAACTTGAAAATCTAGCTGAAACTTTGCAGATTTTTTATAATTTCTGCACAACGTTTGAAATGTGGATATATAATGAGCTAGGCTTTTATGAAAAAATAATATACCTTACGCACATACATATGTACCTTTGTATACAATAAAAGTTTAATAAGAACAATTCTGTGTGCATACATGGAAAAGACGTTTTTGTGTAGGAAATGAGGTTTTTTCAGACCAAGAGGGACGTTTTCTCATGCTGAAAACCTGGCAACACTGCAAATAAAAAAAATAACCTTTGCCAGCTTCAGGCAGGCGCAAAGCGAAACTTATGTACAAGCAGCGCTGCGCCCAAAGTGAAATTCATTTTTGTATGTACAAGCAGCGATAGATGCCAGTTTAACACAAAACATAAACATGAGACAAAGTCGAGTAATTTTGCCCAAAAGTGTTATCTCTAATTAGTATGGGAACCAACAACAAAGTTACCACATGGTGAAATGTTTTAAAGTTACCAGGTGGCAAAATTAACACAGTAGATAATAAAGAACTGTGAGCACCCTAAATATTATGTAAAGCAGTGTTTAGTTAAATTTCGGGAGCACTGAATTGATACAACTGTAGTAAATATTACCGTGTAACAAATTGTCTGTTAAATGGGAACCTAAGCGGTTTTTTCAGTTATATATAGAACTTAATCAACTTCAATGGGTCCAAAATTTATATGTGATATCTTTGACATTAGTAGAATCGATGTTGGGTATTAGAAAAAAAAAATTATTTAAATTTTTTTAGTCTGCATAGAGGAATCTGAATTTTGACCCCTGTGCGACACGCCTTAACTGACTCCAATCGGGACCAAAATTTGTATGTGATATCTGCGCTTACAGCAGTAAGCTAATTTGCACAACGATTTTGGGGTGGGGGGAGGAGGGGAAGGGGTGTGCCCCCCAAACCCACCTTAAACGAAAGAGGATGGACGACGCTTTATGAAAAGTCATCCCTTCCTCCCTCACCCCCGTAAAGACCCCTTGGGGCTGTTTGAAAATAGAAGAAATTTGGATTTTTTTCCAAAAGGATTATAACCCTCACTACTCTCTTCTCTGTTGCCGAAGAAGAGGGGCTGAACACCTTTTGCAGAGAGCACCTTTCTGCGTAGGCGGCCTTCGGCCGCACTTAGAGATTATAACCCTCACTAAGTAGAACTCTCCTTTCTGTTTTGCCAAAGAAGAGGAACCGAACACCTTTTGCAGAGATATTTCGTGGATATTTTTTGTTTGACAGCTCAGCTTGGAAATTTGCAAAAAATACCATATTTCCAACCGAAATTATTAAAATCTGATGTAATAATATACGTAATACGTTTAAGGACCACCCTAATGTATACCTCTGCATGAATATAGTGTAAAAAATATTAATAAAAAATATTATAATTGAGAGATTCACAACGGTGGCGTAAGTGTCGTATTGTTGTATGTCGTAAACTTTAAAAGCCTAAATAAATGTTTAGAGAACTTGAAGCCACAACCAACTATTTTTCAACACTGCGAAAATGCTAATATGACTTTGATGGATTTGCGAACCCCCTTAAAATATTTTTAGGCGTTTAAAGTTTACGACATAGAACAATACGACACTTACGACACCTTAGTGAATACCCCAAATATTTTTGTAAACTTACTTGTATGTTTTCG
>NW_023468422.1:0-5961 GCF_013731165.1 Rhagoletis pomonella | reverse complement strand
GGAGCCACCCTTGTTTTACTCTGTAGCAGCTGCACAACTACTTCTCCATTTTCCATAGTTGTTCTCGAGTAAACCACGGCTGCATACGCAGCTTGCGATGCATCGCAAAAGCCATGTAAACAGCAACGCTTTGATTTTGATGTACCTATAAACCTACTAATTTTAATATTTTCTAAACAATGAAGCGCGTTGCGATATTCAAGCCATTCGCGTCGTATGCAACTGGGTAATTCATCATCCCAACTAATACCAAGACGCCACAACTTTTGAAACATAATTTTAGCTATTATGGTTGTCGGTGCTAACCATCCAAGAGGGTCAAATAATTTTGACGCGTCAGAGAGTAAACTTCGTTTTGTAGGCTTATCAGACATCGGGAAGGAAACAACGAATGAAAAGCAGTCGCTCACTGGATGCCATTGTAATCCTAAAGCTTTAATAAAGTCTTCATCATTAATTCATACTGCACTGGAAAATTCCTTCATTTCTTCAGGAATCGAACGAAGTAGGTCAGCGCAATTTGAAGACCATTTCCTCAAACTAAATCCCCCAGCCTTTAGTAGAGCGTACAACTCTTGTTGCAGATGCAATGCCTCGGATGGACTATCAGCCCCTGTTATAACGTCATCAACATATATATCACGTAAAAGCACTTCTGAGGCCAGTGGGTAGGTGTCACACTCATCTCTAGCAAGCTGCTGTAGTGTCCTGATAGAGAGGAAGGGCGCGGAAGTGGTGCCATAGGTCACAGTTTTTTAGTTTATAAATTTTTATAGGATCCTTTGTAGATTCTCTCCAGAGGATATTTTGAAAACGTTGATGAGCAGGGTGTACAACGATTTGTCTGAACATTTTCTCTATGTCAGAACACATAGCTACTTTATGCATGCGCCAACGAAGTATTATTTGGTATAAATCGAAATGTAATGCCGGTCCTGCCACCAGTTCCTCGTTAAGTGAGCAATTATTTTGGTACTTGCTAGAACCGTCAAATACAACGCGCAACTTTGTGGTTGTACTACTAGGCTTTTCTACGCCATGGTGTGGCAAAAAGTATGAGAGTGGTGTAAAATTTTTGGGGTATTCTCCAACCAACTCCATATGGCCTAACTCTTCATATTCTCTCATAAATTTTGAGTAAGCAATATGTAGGTTTGGCTTTCTGGCAAACACCTGTTCCATATTTTTTTAATCTACTTAGAGCACCTAAGTGAGTGTTGTGAAATTTTGGTAATGGTTTCCCCTGAACCGGACCGAAAGGGAAGCGATACAATATACCGACCCGTGTTATCCCTTAAGTGTGTAGAAATGAAGTGTTGTTCAGTGGCCATATCTTCAGCAGAGTGCGGTCTTGTCTTTGACAATTCCTCCTGCTCCCAAAAGCGCTTAAGCTGATCATCGATATGGCAAAGATGCGTATGAATTGTTTTGAGGTCAACGGATGTTGATATAGGCCCAGAGATAACCCATCCAAAATGAGTATCTTGGTAAATAAGTCCATAATCAGCTCTTATTTGAGCTTCTTTTATTAGATAACCATACACATCAGCACCCAAGATGATATCTATGGAACGTGATCTGAAATATTCAGGATCCGCTAGAGTAATATCCACTGAATTAAACTGTGATGGGATAAAACTTCGTTGTGACAGATATGAACGAATCTTGGGTAGGACATATGCTTTCACATCTAGTGAATAATCGTTTTCTGCACGTGAATGCAGTTTAAGATTCGCTAATCTCTTAACAGAATTTTTCTGCTGCGAGTTTACCCCACACACTTGTAAGGATGTGGGACAACATGGAATTTTATATAATTGTATAAATTGCTCTGTCACGAATGAACCTTGAGAGCCCTGATCTAATAAAGCACGCGCGGATGCAGTACCACAAGGTGTATCGACGTTTAAGATAATAGTTGCGAGTAGAACTTCACGTTTGCACTCCGGCAAAGAGAAAGGAGCGGATACATGGAGTCCTTGTATCTCCTTAAAACGAGGTTGAGAAGCTAACTCAGCAGGTTGTGAGTCTGAAAAAACTTCATGTAGTAGAGTATGATGATTGTGATTACATACGTTGTACTTATGATGAGAAGTACAGTCGCCTGCCGAATGTCCAGGAGAGAGACAGTTGCGACATAACGAATTACGACCAACGAATTGTTTCCTTTCTGTAGGCGAATAAGCTCTAAATACCCAACATTTAAATAGACGATGCGGTTTCTTACAACATATGCAGGCGTTAGTTTTTTCAAACTTGCTTGAGTTTGTTATGTTGAAATTTCGAACAATTTGACGTTGGGGAATATTCGGCGATTTTGATTTTTGAGCATTGTCAACGTTGAGGGTTTCCAAGGTACGAAAACAGGTTTCTAAAAAACTAGTGAGCTGTCCCAATGTAGGAAGCTCCCTGGAGGCCTTTAATGACTGTTCCCAGTCCTTTCTCGTCTCAGGATCTAGCTTTTGAGTTGTCAGATGGACTATAAGGGGAACCCAATTAGTGGTAGAAACATTAAGGTTTGCTAACGAAGCAAGGCACTCCTTAGTGGTATCCAAAAGTGTTCGAACTGCTAAGTGCGAAGTTACATTGCACTTTGGTATCGCGAATAGCTTTTTTAACAATGTGTCAACTATCGCACGTTTATTATGGAACCTATCTTCAAATGTATTCCAAGCAAGATCATAGTTTGCTTCTGTTGCGAAAATGTGTTTGATAAGACGTGCAGCCTCTCCAGTGTCGCAATGTTTCAGGTAATACGTTTTCTGAATTTTACTAAGTGTATTGTTATTATGCACAAGAGAAGTATATAAATCCCGAAACGAAAACCATTCTAAGTAGTCATCTGAAAAGTTTGGAACTGAAATTTTCGGTAATTTGGCGTCACTGGAAATGTGTCGTTTCGATGTGAAGGAGCAGCTATTGTACTGTTGAATGCAACTGGGGAAGCAGTCGAACAGGTTGGCATGAAACCATACAGAAAGCCTTTGAAAATGAAATATAAATCTTCGAAGTTGTCAAAGGTCGCACATGTCATATATGGAAGGTCATCAAATTCCCCGCCATCATCCTTTATTAACGTAACTATTTGATCGTGGTTTTTACTAAAAGAAGTATATAAATTATCTACTCTTTCACTCATAGCCCTTATATATCCCAGTGACAGCGTTTCCGGGCGCAGCCCGTGTGCCTTTTCCTTAAGCCTCGTCAGCTCGCACAGCAGATGCGTCTGATTCTCGGTAAGTAGCTTTACCTGATCCATTTTAAGTGAATGGGAAAAAAAAAATACTTTAAGTTGAGATGTTTGTGTTCTATTTATGAACGTCAAGAAATTAGACCGAAGGTCCCTGCCCGGGCGCCAAAAAATGTATAATCAAAAGGCAAGGCTAAAGGTTAGTAAAAGTTTATTTGAACCTTACTCAATCAGCTATACAAACCAAAAAGAAAAAAGAAATTCAATTTTTACATGCTCCAAGCAATAAAGTTAAAAAGGCGAGAGAATTAAAAAAAAGCACTTTTCTAGTAGTTACTTATTTCGTTTTGCTTGCGCCTCGTTCTTACAACAGGGCTGCATTTACAGTATGGTGGGTTACAAAAATTTTAAATGCTACAATTAAATAAGTATGTTGAATATGTTTAACACGAACATTCCCGGGCCCAAGGACGACAGTACTTCACTAAGCCGAAAGATTAGAGTCGTTGTTGGCAGAGCCGTTGGAGGTTATTGGTTTATCGCCAGGTTGAATGGCTGTGCCTCGACTCACAGCCGTATCGCTGCTGCCTTCAACAATCCTATCTTCCAAAATAGGTAGAAAACAAATTTTACGTATTGGCCGCTTGAAAAATTTTCCTTTGCATTTCAAAGTGACTACGCGGGTTAGTCCATCAGGGCCTGGATGTATCTGAGCTATGCGCGCTAGAGGCGACTTACCGGGTGGGCATCTGTCGTCATACAGCAAAACTAGGTCACCGATTTTGGCATTGGTACGAGTTGTGGTCCATTTCGGACGACTTTGAAGTCGGCTGAGGTACTCCGAAAACCAGCGACGCCAAAAGTGTTGTTTTAAGCGTTCAACCATACGCCACCGACTTAGTCCAGTAGTAGCGAAATCAAGTAGCTTCTCATCTGGAATATTAAGAGTTGCTTCTCCAATTAAAAAATGTCCTGGAGTAAGTGCGTCGCAGTTTTCGTCATCTTCATTGAGCGGACAAAGAGGGCGCGAATTAAGGCAGGCTTCTATTTCATATAAAAGTGTGGTCAACTCTTCGAAATTCAACACACGGTCTTGAACAACACGCCTAAGGTGAAACTTAGTGGAGCTTCCCAGCTTCCCATAAGCCACCGAGGTGTGGGGAAGCTGGCGGAACAAAAATCCAAGTTGTGCCTTCGCTAGCAAGGAATTCTCTGAGCTCCTCCGGTATTGATGCTGTGTTACGGTGGTGCATGGTTTGCAGAAAGCTGCTCGCGCCAACGAAGTTTGTTCCACAATCGGAATATAGTTGCGTACATTTTCCTCTACGGGAAACGAAACGCCGATAGGCTGCGATGAAGGCCTCAGTGGATAAACTTGATACGGGCTCCAAGTGGATTGCTTTGGTCACCATGCACAGGAATACGCAAATATAACCTTTTGAAATTTTAGCATTTCGGAGAGCCGACTGGCGGACGTCAATTGGACCAGCACAGTCGACCCCGCTATGCAAGAATGGTCGCGCCGGAGTCAGTCGAACAGCTGGAAGTTGTCCCATAAGTTGTTCTGCCACTCTCGCTGTATATTTAAAGCATACCAAACAACGTTTCAATACAGTTTCCGCAATTCTGCGCGCATTTGGTATCCAATAATTTCGCCTAATGAAAGTAATCATTAATTGTATGCCACCATGTAGCGTTCTTGTATGTGCATCTGTAAACAAAAGTAGAGTTAGAGGATTTTTCTTAGATAATAAAATAGGATGTTTCATATTTGCGGGTATATCAGCAAGTTGTAGTCTTCCTCCTACGCGTAGAAATCCTTCGCCACAAATGAATGGGTTCAGCTTCTTGATCGGATTGCTCTTATGTAGCTCTCCTGCGTGTAACAATTGCTTTATTTCGTCATGATATTCGTAGCGTTGAGACAAATATAGCAAACGATTGAACGCTGTTTTTAACTCCGCGGCTGTTAGGCTTCCAAAGCGCCGCGGTTGAGTAGTTGCATTGTAACAAAAACGAAAAAATATATGCTGTCACAGAAATTGTTTTACCTAAAGTCGAAAATTTGTACAAAATTTGCGGATAGCTTGCCGAGGTTATATGTAAGAGGTTGACCACATTTCGTTTTTCAAGAGTAGTGTCCTTTCTATAATCAATATCATTTGGCCATGTACTCTCGTTTTGAAGGAGCCACGCTGGGCCGTGCCACCAGAGAGGATGAAATGATAGATTGTGCGGTAGAACGCCTTTCGTTGTACAATCTGCTGGGTTGTCTAGTGTAGGAACATATCGCCACTGGCTGACGTTTGTAAGACGCTGAATCTCGGCTACGCGATTTGCTACAAACACGGTCCAACGAATAGGCTCAGCTCTAATCCACGCTAGTACCGTCGTACTATCACTCCATAAGACAATATCTTCAACAGACCCTTGCAAGGAACTCACTACTTTATCTATCAGTTTGGCAAGCAAATGAGATGCGCAGAGTTCCAACTTAGGTATTGTGAGTAATTTGACCGGAGCCACCCTTGTTTTACTCTGTAGCAGCTGCACAACTACTTCTCCATTTTCCATAGTTGTTCTCGAGTAAACCACGGCTGCATACGCAGCTTGCGATGCATCGCAAAAGCCATGTAAACAGCAACGCTTTGATTTTGATGTACCTATAAACCTACTAATTTTAATATTTTCTAAACAATGAAGCGCGTTGCGATATTCAAGCCATTCGCGTCGTATGCAACTGGGTAATTCATCATCCCAACTAATACCAA
>NW_023468421.1:0-5961 GCF_013731165.1 Rhagoletis pomonella | reverse complement strand
GTAAGTTCGTCCACTTCTTGTTATCCGTCCGTGCATCATTCCTACATTCGGCCGTCCTGAAACGTCGTTCGACCCGAACGAAGCATTCCAAGCCTTCATATATTCTGCAACCGTAATTGTCTTATGAGGTCCCTCATGGTCACCTACTTTTTCCACGGCATATCTTCCGTGGGGTAATCGCTGTTGCACGACGTACGGTCCGAGAAATTTTGCTTTGATTTTCAGCCCTGGGCCATATTGGGTCCTTTTTATTGCTACTAGGTCGCCTGTGTTGTACTCTGTTTCTAGCTTTCGTTTAGAATTAAATGTTCGCCTGTTTTCCTCTTGTATTTTCGAAATACTTTCTTGAGCTTGCTTCCTAACAGTTTCCCTTTCGACCTGTAGCTCCTCCAATAATGATTCGTCCAGTAATTTCTGAAGCTCGAGGTCGTCAGATACGCGCATTTCTAAACCAGTCAATAGCTTAAACGGTGTAAAGTTAGTACTCCTTGGAGGGGTGTTATTAATTAATCGCTGAACCCTTTCTACGTGTTTATACCAGCTGGCTGGGTTATCATGACATAATTTAGTTAACAGTGGTATTATAATGCGATGTACGCGCTCTACTTGCCCGTTCCCACGCGGGACACCTGTTGCAATAAGGAGATGTTGAATCTTTTCCCTATCACAATATTCGTCAAAAGTCTTGGCTGTGAAAGCCGTACCTCTATCTGTAATGATCCTTTTAGGGTTACCAAATACCGCAGCCTGTCTCTCAAGTCGATCTACTACGTTTGCAGCATCCGTACTTTTAGTAGGATACAACCACACAAATTTGCTAAATGCATCTACCACTACAAGCAAGTGGTTGTATTTTCTATGTGTCAGTTCCATTGGGCCGACGTGGTCCAGATGGTATGTCGCCAGTGGTTTGTCTTCTTTATCTATTGGGGATAATAAACCTTCCTTCTTGCCTGTCTTTGCTTCCCCAATTATACACTCGATACAACTTTTTAATATTTTTACTATTTTGGGTCCTATATGCGGTATATAAAATGATTTTTCTATATAATCTTGAGTCTTTTTTGCTGACCAGTGCCCCTGTCGGTGGGCCATGCGGATTATTTCTTCTTCCATTACTTGTGGAACTACTACCAACTCTTTTACTGGATCTTTATATAATATGCCATTTTTAATGTAAAAGTCTTCGTAAGTATTATTTTCGAGAACCCTAGATATTGCTTTTGTCCAATCGTCACCTTGTTGGGCTTCTCTTAAACGAAAGCTCAGAGAGTCTTCGAGTAGCATGGATGTCATTCGACTTAAAGCGTCAACGTGCCTCATTTTAGTTGCTGCCCTATGTTCAATAACGTAATCAAAATCTTGAAGGTACATAGCCCAACGAGCAACTCTAAGTGGCACCTCTTTTTTCTTCATTGTTAGGGCGAAGGCATTGCAATCGCTTACAATCTTTATTTTCTTCCCAATGACATAAATTCGCCACTTTTTTAGCGCTTCTATGATCGCAAGAACTTCCAATTCATACGAATGGTACTTTTGCTCTTCAGGTCTAGTTTTGCGACTCATATATTGTATAGGGTGGAATAGTTGGTCATCTACGTCTTTTTGAAGAAGCACGCCCCCATAGCCATGCATAGAGGCGTCTGTATGTATTTCTGTTTCAGCCCTAGGGTCGTAAATTTTTAAAACAGGAGCTTTAATAAGGGCTAGTTTAAGCTGCTGAAATGCTAGCAGCTGTTCTTCATTTAATTTAAAATCATTGTCCTTCCTAAGTATATCGCTCAACGGCTTTGCAACCACAGCGTACCCTTCTACAAACCTTCTGAAATAAGAAGTAAGCCCCAGGAATCTTTGAAGAGATTTCTTGTCTCGTGGTATTGGAAACATTTTTACGGCATTTACCTTATCTTCCGATGGTTTTATACCCCTTTCTTCAATGATATACCCAAGAAATTGTATTTTCTTCATTAAAAATTGGCATTTTTGCCACTTAATCTTTAAACCATGTCCCTCCGCTCTCTTCAAAAAAACTTTTAGTTTTTCTATTCCATCGGTTTCGCTTTGTGCCGGGATAATTATGTCATCCATGTAAATGACAATCACTCCCTCCTGAACTAGATCACGGAATATGGCAGAGATATACCGGCAAAACACAGCTGGGGAATTAGAAATCCCAAAAGGCACGAAATTAAATTCAAATTGGCCACTGTGAGTAACGAATGATGTGTATCGCTTGGAGTTTTGTTCAACGGGAACGTGAAAGAATCCGTTAGCCAAATCAAGCGTTGTAAAAATCCGCGCTCCTTGTAGTCTTTCCAAGACGTCGTCAATGAGTGGCATTGGGAAATTGTCCCGTAGTATCTTTTCATTCAATTTTCTAAAGTCGCAACACAATCGCTTTGTGCCATCTTTCTTAGAAACCAGAACTACCGGCGATGCGTACTCAGAACTGCTTGGCTGGATTATGCCATCCTTTAGCCAATTACGCACCTGCTCATCTATAACGCGTTGATCAGAGTACGAAACTCTACGTGGTGTTTGATAAATTGGTATGTCATCGGACACAATAATTTTCATTTCTACTGGAGACTGTGTGTTAGGTACTGGCTGGTAGTGTTCGACTAAAGCCGTTACGGCAGCGCACTTGTCCGCAGACAAATGAGATAAGCTCAAAGGCGGATCACACTTAACACTCGCTAAGTCATCGTGTAAACAAAGAGCTGTGAACTCACTTAGGAGAGAGTTGTGAGTTGCGTCTTTTCCTCTATTGGAATCGATGGATTCTGCGCCCCTAAATATCGTCGCCATTATTCCGCTATCTTCCAAACGCTTTTGCTTGAACTCAGCAGTACCTTCCGAAAACGAGATATCTGCCACTTTTAGAATATCGTTTCCTAGAACAGCTTCGTAGCGCAATTCATCAGTTTTGATTACATGAAAGGTAATATCTACTAACAGATTATCTACCTTAATTTGCTTCGTAATACCACCCATCGTGTTCAATTTGCTTTCTTTAATACCTATTAGGCTCCGTTTTTCGCTACTTAATTGTGGATAGTTAAATTTTCCTAAAATGTCGTACCTCAATAAGCTCAAATCGGACCCGGTATCTACCATAGCATTGATGTAAATGTCAGCTATCTTAATTTTTTTAAAAATCAAACCACTGCTTTGATTCCATGTCGTGTTTGACATTGCGTTAACTGTACGATTTTCCGTCTTTATTTGTTTTCCTACACCTACTTTACACTCAAAACTACGGTGTCCTGTCTGATCACACTTAAAACATTTATATTGTTTGTCCCCGTTTTTACAGTCTTTTGCCAGGTGCGTAGTAGCTAAACACTTGAAACATTTCTTCGTGTTTTCAGAACTTCCTTGCGAAGTTGAAGCATTCGATGTATTCTGTCCATAGTTCGATCTATTTAATGACAGACGCGAGCCATGCACTTTTTCATACACCTTTAAGTTTTCCTTCAAATCTTTAATGGTTTTTGCTTGGAAAAGAATGGTTTTATTAACTCTTGTGTCGGGAATACCTTCTACAAAATACCCTATCAAGCTGACTTCTTCTAATTTAATCGGCTTAGCTATTTCCATGAGAATATATAAGTACTCCCTGAAGGTCTCATTACTCTTTTTACGGCGATTTTGTAGCATACGATGAACGTCTAGCGAAGACAGCTTGGTGCCAAATTCCTCCGTAATAGCTGATTTCAATGAATCCCAACCCCTAATTCCAGCCTGACTGCGCAAGAAGAGCTTCGCTGCACCCTTCAGTAATTGTTTCGCATACACATATTTTTGGAGTTCACTCCAACCTAATGTGAGGGCATTATCTTCAAATTCTTGTATCCAGTCATATACGTCTAAAGTGTCAGTTCCAGTAAAGGAGGGTAGACTGTTTTCAATGTCTTTTAAAGTAAAATTATTTTTCATAACTACAGTTTGCGGTGGTGGGTTTGCTGCTTCCTCGTAAGTGGACTCTTCTTCGCTTTCTTCACCTTCGCTCTGTAAGAGTTCGTGATGCCGGAGAAGTCTGTCCCTAAGGTCACTCTTTCGTCCTTGTACGCTTAACCCCACCCGATGCAAATTTTCTTTTAAGGTCGTTACGGTCATTGATAAAATCGTCTGGGCGTCCATTGTCTTACAAAATTACACAAAATAAATTTGATTGAAATATAATACTAAAGTATAGTGTAATGTTAAAGTGAAATATTGTTGCTAATAAACTATGTTTTTGCATGCGTGCGATTATTCGCTTCAAAAATTATTCGATGCAATATGTAATAACATTAAAAGAAACGTTTTATTAATTCATACTTTAAAAGCTGAAGTTATAATTAAGTTCAAATGGATTAGCGTATGTATGTTTTGTTGATATTAATGCTTGCTTGCAAGCGAGCTCTTTAAAATATTAAATTCAATTCTTTGTTTTGTTTTGCTTACTATATCCTTAGATTAGTTAAGATCTATAAAAAGGAACAAAAATGATTTTGTCTTCTTTACTCCTTCACGTTTATGTATCAGCAAAAGTTATTAGAACTCTATTTTTCCCTTACTCAAATGTTCTTAAAGCTATACAACTAATCTACTTTTCTATTGTTTTTCTCTGTTATTACTCGCCTTTTTTACTGCTCTCAATTCTGCTGTTGCAGTATTCTAAAAATTGCGATGTATGTATGTAGTTTTATGATAATATCTGCTTCTTTCTTCTCAATATTGCTGCGCCGTCTATACTGGTTCAATTTTTCCGATGCTACAATTTTCTGCTTTTCATCTGATTGACGTTCTCTTCAGTACGTAAATATGTATGTAGTTGTACTGCTTATACATACTATTTCATTGTTGTCGATGCTGAATCCGATTTCTGTGGTTCTACTGCTCTGATCGCAATATTTGCTGTCTACTCTCTCTGCGGTCTACTTTTTTGATGCTTTTACTCTTTCTGCTTTTCTTCGTTGATAGCTGTGCTGCTTATACATATGTATGTATGTACTTCTTCACTGTTTTCGATGATGAAACCTATTTCTGTGGTTCTGCTGCTCTGATCGCAGTGCTGTCTACTTTTATTTATATCTGCGGTCGTTGTATCTAAACTCTTTTGAGTATATTGCTGTTCGGCTTCTACTCCCAGTTTTTGCTGATTCTTGTCGATACAATATTCTTCTCCGTACATATGTATGTTGCTGTGCGGCATGTACTGCTCCATTTGTTTACTCAACTTTTTTAGCTGCCAACAATTACTTTGTTTCACTTTATTTCTGCTTTTCTGTATCGTTCTCGCTAATAACTTCGGGGATTTCCCCACACAAACCGAACCCGTCACTTTCGGTCGTTATATTTAATTTTGCAACTTCGTTTCGCTACGTTGTCAAATTTCACGAGCGTTTGATGACGCTTATTTAAATTTGCAACATGTACATAAATCTGTACAGCGTTTGAGGACGCTTGGATTTTCACACTGAGTTTTATGCCTTTCAACGGCGCTCACTGATGTTCGAAGCCAATGAAATTTGTCCAGCGTTTGAGCACGCTTGTATTTCAATAAGGCAATTTGATTCACCAGCGCTTATTGAAGCACGAAATTTGTATAGCGTTTGAAGACGCTTGTATTCTCACAATGCTTTTTGCTTTACTATAGTTTGTCGACATTCGAAATTTATGTAGTTTGCAAATTGTACAGCGTTTGAGGACGCTCACAATTTCAACACAACTTTTCGGCGTTCACTGGACGGTTAGATATATTATTTCTGCAGCGTTTAACGACGCTTAGCTTTACACGCACAGCACGACACATGTTTTCGAGTTTATCTCTTCATGTTAAGTTTGTTTTAAAACCATTTAAATCACGACGATCAGTAATAGGTGACTGCAAATTTTTGTGATTTGAACGCGGTTGAGCCCCCAAATTTGTAGGGAAATAAAACACAAGTTGCTGGATTTAATAGTGTACATGGA
>NW_023468420.1:0-5961 GCF_013731165.1 Rhagoletis pomonella | reverse complement strand
AGTATGGACATACGGAATACAATTATGGGGCTCTGCAGCAACCTCCAATATAGAAATACTCCAAAGATTCCAATCAAAAACTCTTAGAATGATTGTGAACGCTCCGCTCTATGTCACAAACAACCAAATACACCGTGACCTTAAAATTCCTACTGTTGCTTCCGAAATTAAAAAGCACGCCTTGGCGGACCGACAAAAAATTCATGATCACCCAAATCCTCTTATTTCTACACTCACTTCTCATACAGTGTCATTCCAGCGCCTTAAAAGGAAATCAATATTAGATCTCTAATAACATTGAATACCTGCGAATAGAATATGGTTGCGCCACTGGGTGTACTCCATACATGATTATTTTTTTATTTAGTACAGTATATTTTGCTTAGCTGCACATCCTTCTTTGCACGAAAAACTTGTGCACGTAACCGAAAAAGGCACTTAAGCGAATTTTCTTTACTACTTCAATGAGGAAGGTATCCGAATCCCTATGAAACCAAATATTGGAGGAGCACTTACCATGTAGAAATTACTGCAAGCGAAATTTTTGCCGAATGTTATCAAATTATCTATATAACTACATAAATTGATAGCCATTTTCGTTGTTCTGCGAGATGAGCAAAATAAATAAAAGGTTGTAAAATTAGGTAATTGTAGGGCCAGTGCAGGTAAACGTAATACTTTCATTGATAATTGATACTAGTCGCACAATTTTTAAGGCAGGTATCGCCAATGTGCAGGTATGTTGAATGCATCTATCGGAGCAGTTTCCTTATAAATGTTAAAAATAATGCTTTTGATGCGCATTTTGGGGTAGGTATCTTATATGTGCACTTAAGCATAGATGCAGCAAAGCAATATATACTGTATTTAAGCTTCAAATATTAAAAAGAAAAAAAAACAGATCGCAATAAAAATATATGAGTTCAAACAAAAAAAAAATAAAAATGGGACACCGTACGCCAGCTCAAATTGTGCTACCTTGAAAAAGCATTTAGGGTCTGACTGTAAATCGAAGGCTACCTGTAACGTAAATGGATGTACTCCCTACCACCATTCCTTACTGCACAAATAACCTTCGGTTACCACTAACGAACAAACGTGTAAAGCCAACAAGAAAACACAGACGGCTAATGTCAACGTCCATAACGTTGGCAAAGAGGGTACACTTTTCCACGTCCTACCTGTTACCTGTAGTTTTGAACGCGGGTGCTAATATTGTGTCAACATATGCCTTTATAGACGACGGCTCCTCTCTCACTCTAATCGACGAAGAACTGCAACATCAGATGAATGTGAAGGGCACCCCACACTACTTTGGCTTCGCTGGACAGGCGATACACACCGCTACGAAGACGATTCAGTTAACATCGATCACGCCGTATCATCCAAACAGGGAAATGAAAAATTTCCTATTAAAGCAGTACCTTCTGTTAAGAAGCTCGATTTGCCCACCCAATCGCTTGACGCGGCGAATCGGCAGGCGAAGTTTAAATATTTAAGGGGCTTACCATTACAGTCATATAACAACGTAACACCGCAACTTTTAATTGGGCTAAACAATATCGCACTTGGCTCCGCCAATAAATCTAGATTAGGTGATGACTCCGCGACTATAGCCGAGGAAACTAAGCTCGGGTGGACAGTCAAAGGCCACATATCAATAGCACTTCAAGGTGCAATTCAATACGTCTATCACATATGCGACTGCTCGGAGCATAAGGAGCTTCTTCAGGTTGTTAAATCCCACATATGTGACGATAATTTAGGTGTGGTAGCCAATACCGCAGCGTTGATGTCTAAAGATGATGAGCTTGCCGTACAGCTAGAGCAACACACCGTTCGAGTAGGTGATCGCTTTCAAACTAGCTTGTTTTGGAAGCATCCTAGTACGCAGCTGCCAGACAGCCTGCCATGGCAAAATATCGCGCGAAATGCTTTCTGAAGGAAATGCAATGACCCCAAACTTGCTGAGCAGATTCAAGATAAGATTGCCGACTATGTGCGGAAAGGATATGCCCGGCGAATAACATCCGAGGATGCTGCCTGTTTTTGCAGTGAGTAACGCTTGTTTTTGCAGTGAGTAATGCTAGTAAGCCAGGCAAGGTTCGCCTGGTGTGGGACGCAGCTACTATAGTAAACGGTGTTTTGCTTAACACTATGATCTTCGACCTGAAAACCCCACTTCAATCAGTTTTATTTAAATTTCCACCAAAGCGCGTCGGCATCACTGCCGATATAGAAGAGATGTTCCATCAGGTGCGGATCAAAACTTTCAGCGTTTTTCGTGATACGAGCAAAACAATATAGAGCCGGTTACCTATGTCATGTCAGTGATGACGTTCGAACGTTCGACGAAATGTCCACCGAGCTGCGCTCAATTTGTAAAAAACCAAAACGCAGCTGAGTTTCGAGATGAATTTCTTCATGCTGCTCGATGCATATTGCAAAATCATTATGTTGATGACATGTTGGACAGTGTGAACACCGAAGAGGAGGCAGTTCAGCTGGCACTAAACGTTCAATATACCCATTCCAAGGGTGGGTTTCATATTCGAAAATTTCTTTAAAATTCAGGCCATGCGTTGAAGGCTTTGAATGCAAGGTCAGACAAAGCCCTTTGCCTAAATTTCGAAAGTGAACTACTAACCGGGTAAGTATTAGGTATGTGGTGGATTGCATTTACAGACCATTTTGCCTTTAGAGTATCAGCCAAGTACAAGGAATCAAAATTATTAGTTTATCAACGTCGGCCAACTAAACGTGAAGTATTGAGCCTTGTGATGAAATCTACGATCCGCTTGGACTCATCGGATTTTACGTGATATTTGCGAAAATAATCTTACAGGAGATATGGAGATCAGGTTGCGGCTGGGATGATCGCGTTCCTGACGAGCAGTTTACAAAGTGGCTTCGATGGATTCGCCTTATTCCAAAAATTTAAAACATGCGTATTTCACGCAACTACACACGCACCGAGTTTGACAGCCCACCTCAAATAGAACTGCATACCTTTGTCGATGCTAGCGAGTCAAGCTATGCAGCTGCGTGCTACATGCGTTACTCAGGGAGCTCGTCTCTCTAAACACGTCATAGAATCACACTCCATTTAAATTGCCACTTGCAAATATTAGTCCGACTCACACACCGTCTTGGTCGGGCTAGGAGCTGATCATCGCCGATACAAACAGTTCGTGGCCTCTCGAGTCAGCGAAATTTTGGAGTTGACCAACGTGGACCAGTGGCGTTGGGTGGCAATAATCGACAATGTTGCCGATGAAGCAACAAAATGGCATAGAGATTCCGATTTTTGTAATGAAAGCCGTTGGCTAAAGGGACCCGCATTTTTAAAGTTGAAACCGGGTGAGTGGCCTGTCAGCAGATGAATGTGAAGAGTGCGCTTTCTGAAAAACTTCCCCCGCAGTATGTGGGCCTCCACCGCGAATCAGCACAATCAAATCTCATCACTGCCAATCCTGAGAGATTTTCTTCGTGGAATCGTCTTCTCCGTGCCACTGCAAAAAATTTAAGTTGTGCTCGAAGCTGACTTAGTGTGCTGCGAGGCGGCGATGTTTTGCAAAACGAACTCGACTCTGAGGATCTTTGTAAAGCGAGAAAAGCATATCTGGAAAAAAGCGCAGCTCGACGCTTTCTCTGATTCAATAGCTTCGTTATCTAGCGATATCTATAAATTATCACCTTACCTCGACGACGATAACATATTGCGAATAAACGGGCGAGTAAAACTGAATGAGAGAAAAGATCCTCTATTGCTGCCGCGCAATCATTACATTACACGCTTGATTGCTAACGAATTTCACCTAAAATACCATCATGGCTGCTTGGAGACTGTCATCAATGAAATCCGTTAACTTTATTGGATTCCAAAACTTCGAGTTTTGGCAAACCAAATCCAGCGCCATTGTCAGCTTTGCAGGAACTGTAGGTCTCAGCCGAAAATTCCAAGAATCACTGCCGTCCGTTTTCCTTCACAGGAGTGGATTATTACGGCCCACTTCTAGTAACTGTGAAGGGAAGCAGTGAGAAAACGTACGGGGTCCTATTCACATGTCTAGCTACGAGAGCCGTGCATATCGAAATTTCCTAACCGCTATCTACAGACTCCTGCATTCTTGGCACACGCAACTTTGTGGCACGGAGAGTTAGTCCGTTAGAAGTCTGGAGCGATAATGGCACAAATCTTAAGGGCACGGAAAGAGAACTAAAAAACACATTCGCGCAACTCGACCGTGATCAACTGACCAAGACCTTTACGACACCAGCAACTAAATGGCACTTTATACCGCCTGCGTCTCCCCACATGGGTGAAGTCTGGGAGAGGCTAGGCCGTTCTATAAATAACGTACTCTATCGCAATATGCACCACACTCAAACGAACGACGAAGTTCTTCGAGCAGCCTTAATGGAAGAAGAAATGATAGTCCACTCGCGCCCACTGACTTACATCCCATTGGATCATGAAAACGATGAAGCGCTAACACCCAACCACTTCTTCTTGGGTAGCTCGAGTGGCGTTAAACCAATTGTTGAACCAGAAACTGAAGGTGTTTTATTGCTACGTAATTGGCGATCTTCTCAGCAACTTGCCGACGCCTCCTGGCGGCGTTGGGTCGCGGAGTACTGTTCTCGATTTAATTGCGGTACACTCACAGGATATACCAGGGGGGGGGGGGGGGGGGAGTGTTACAAACAGTCTGTGAGCATCACCACCGAGAGTTTTGCCTCGCGACAAATAAAGCTCAGCGTGAGTCGTTTGCTGATTGGCCATCGATATGATAAACGGCAAAGGGGAGAAACTGAACGGATGAGTTCTTTCGCTAAGAGGCTAGATACACAGGAACGGGAGCGTAACGACATTCGGAAAATCATGCGAAAGGGTCAGCAGCAAAACTAAGAATTTTTTAACCTGCGGCGAAGCTTGGTGAATATTAATTAAATAAAAGATTTGAAATCGACTTTTTAGTTGTAGTACTCAAGCCGGGTTCAAAAAATTTAGTTTATTGCCTACATGGGCCATTCGATATTTTCGATAGTTTTGGGCCTCAACATTCGCCATTCGATAGTATCGATACTAGCGGTAAGAGATGCGTAAGAGCAAAAATATGAGATCCTTACTACGGCACTAATTATATGGAGCATGGTAATATTAGTAGTAAAAATTGGAGGCTAGCTTTAAACGACATTTTAGTGTGATTTATTAAACATAACAAAACTAGTTATTTTGAACAACTAAAACAATGCATTTCAATTCATTTCATTTTATTAGAAAATCAGTTGTATGGGATCAAGGTCTTCGATTTTGTCAGTAAAAATTCTAAAAAGTATAAATGCATCGGCAAAAACATAAATAGGTTCGGGATATTTTAACAAGTTTTAGCTAATTTTGTTTTGTTTATTTAATGTGTATTATTTTTTCATTAAAGTATAGTTCGTTATCTAACAAAAACCATGTAAGTCCAAATTTCAAACGTTTTAAAAAAAATTGGAAAATTGGAACAAGTTGCATCAAAATGTAGAGTTTTTAACTATATTTATTAGAAAAAATTTGAGTATGCGCTTTTGTAGTCCATCAAATTTTAGTATAAAGTGGAACTTTGAAATACCCAGGGCTTACCGTTAATTTTTGCAAATTTTTTTTATTGAAGGTGTTGCTTATTTGCTACATATAAAAAAATTGTGTAACATAGTTTATATATACAGTGAAAAATTATCAATTGTTAAAACTAACCAACTTATAGTTAGCTTTTTGGCGAGATTTCGATTAATACCTCACTTTTAATTAGCTATGACAAAACCAACTTAAAGTGAATTGTAAAGTCGTGCAGGAGTCATGCAGACGCAATCGGGAGTTGGTTTTCTTTACAAGTTTCTATTAAATATCCTCATACAAAAATTACTTTCATTAGGCCGATAGCCCCTGCTGCTAGTTGCCTTAATTATGTA
>NW_023468419.1:0-5961 GCF_013731165.1 Rhagoletis pomonella | reverse complement strand
ATAAAATAAGTTTCTAAAAATTTAAATGAAATAAAAAGATTTTAATTTAAATAAAAATTTACTAATAATGAGAAAATTTTGATTTGAAAACGTTGATTTGAAATAAGTTCCTAAATAAATTAATGAAATAAAAAAAATCCTCTGTTTAAAACAATAATATCTAAACATTAAAGGAAAATTAAATTGAGAAAAAATTGTATTAAAAAAGAAAAAAATACGTAAAATATGTCTCTAAAAATTAAATGAAACAATATATCGGCATTTTTTCTTTTTAAAAGAGTGAAATCTAAAAATTTAAAGAAAACTAAATTAATAAAGGAAAAATGTAAATTAAAAAAAGTAAAAAAAAAATCCGCTGCCCAAGGATTCAAAGTACGATCTCTCGACTGACAGGCCTGTGTTTTAATCACTCGGCCATTGCGACTGTTTAAGCGAGGCGAACTAAATGATATACAGATGATATACAGCTTTCTCTCAAACTAGATTCTCACCACGAGATTTTTTTTTAAGACTTTTGTGCCAGAATAACAAAGGTCTTTTAAACTATCTTGTCTTTCATTTGTCTCACGAAATTACGAAAGACTTTTTATTTTATTAGCCAGAGTTGCCCTGTTAGTTCGTTTTTGAAAGCCTTTGTAAGCAGATAACCTCATGAATTTTAACAAAAATTTAAAAGAGTGAATTTCTTGTGCCGATTAAGCATTAGCTTTTACGCAAAGAAACCAACACCGAAACCAAGGAAATGTTTAACAAATACTATGGGGACTCTGTATCATCAATTTCAATGGTTAAGAAGACGTTTTCTGAGTGCCATTGTGGCCTTAACACTACAAGTGACGCCGCGCTTCATTTCGTCTCGCCAGAAATCGTCGATAAAATGCATAAAATGTTGTTGGACAATCGGAGAATGAAAGTGTAAAAGGTGGCTGAGCCAGTGGGCATCCCAACTGAATATTTGTGTATGAAAGAGCCATCCGCGCGATGGGTGCCGCGATTGCTCACACTCGACCATAAACACAACTGTGCGACCACTTCAAATGAGCGTTTGGCGTTGTTTAGCCGCAATCCGAACGAGTTTTTGTGGCGTTTCGGTACCGTATACAAAACATACATCCATCACACCACACCAAAGACCAGAAAAAATGTCAAGGTGGCCTGTCGGCCAACAAGGTCATGGTCACAGTTTTTTGGGATGCACGCGGAGTCATATACAGCGACTGCCTTGAAAAGGGTAAATTGATCACCGCCGAATACTGCTTAGAGGTTTTGGACAGAAACGACCGTACTAGGCGAAGAATAATGTACTCTTCCAACAATGCAATGCACGGGTACACATGTGTGTTGTCACCATGGTGAAAATCCGTAAATTGGGCTACGAACTATTACCCCACCCCATCCAACCTATTCTCCCAATTTAGACCCCTTGTGACTGAAAAAAATAGCTGGGTGGTAATAGATTTGACAAAACCTATTATTTGCAAAAACGATGGACCGAATGTATCGAGCTTAAAGATCATTATATTTAGAAATAAATCGCATTTTTGTCGAAAAATATATCTTCATTCAAAAATTCGCTGACTTTTCAAATTGCACTCGTGCATACATACATACGTGCGTATTAAAAAAATCCCTGCTGAGTTACTCATCAATGTTGGTCTTGCTCAGTAGGACCTTGCATATCCTTATGTTCTAAGATGGACGCTCCGCTTAGGGCATGAAGTAGATTTTAGGCCAGCTTCCTATACAGACCAATCCTTGCCTACCTCCCTACGTAATTGCGTATGCCGTTGATCTTGCTCTAACTGCAACTGATAAATACCCACAAATCTTGGGCAAACTGTTGCAGAACGCCTTGAGTATCGTGGGAACTTGGTTTAGAGAATACGGGCTGAACGCCAATCCGGTAAAAATGGTCACGGCTTTCTTTACATGGAAACTTAAATCCCCCTATTTAAATTTCCTACATTAAACGGCGTCGCTCTCTAATGAAATGAAAAACTTGGGCGTAATCTTGGGATTCTCAGACCCCAAATAGTGCACTGGATTTATACAGCAGTGGTACGTCTTTTATTTTTCTACGGTGTGGCAGTCTTGCAGGCAACCGCTCAAAAATTCTAAGCTTACCAAGGTTCAAAGGGCGGTATGCATGCTAATCACAGGTGCGCTGCAATCCACAACCACCAAAGCCACGGAAACACTTCTAAACTTTCTACTTTTTGGAAAGCTACAGGCGAGCTGCAATGCAGTAAGAATAAATGCACTGTCAAAATGGAAATACATCAGATTCGGTCACACCAGCATTCTAAACAACTACCCCGATACGTTTAGGCCCCCAGATTATACAACACCACCCATGGAGCTCGATAACAAGTTCTCTACTCGTATCCCTTCGAGAAAGGACTGGGAAGACAACTCGGTCTTGGGCCTCCAAGATAACTACTCCGCAGCCACACGGATGGCTCCAAACTAAATCTGAGACTATGGAGTGGAATACACTCATTATAAAAGAGGCTTCACTCTGGCCTATCGAATCTTCTCTTAACCTGCCTTCAGTAACTGCTTCAAGACCTTGTCTATACCTACATAGATAGAATATGGGAAAGTCCTTAGCGATTTAAAGGATGGTCGGAAGAACCTACGGGTGCGACTAATCGACAAATCTGATTTAGCTCCGACACGAAAACATCCGACGGACTTATTCGGCTAGAACGCCCTCTACTAATACTGGTGGCCCGTATCATTACCGGCCACTGCTAAATGGGAGGGCATGCTAGCAGAATGAGTTTGCCGGCCGATGACTTCAGCCGTAGTTGCCTCGACGTGGACGAAATCGAGAGTGTGGAGCCACTACCTCTGTCTCTGCCCTGCCCTCATGTGGGCGAGAAGACGCTCATTTCCCCACCACCTTGTTGTTTGTCTGCGGTCTTAAGTGGAGGAGGCTTTCACGAATTCTCGCGCTTTCTGGACCTAACCAACTGGTTCTACTTCTAGGTGAACGACTGGTTCGAATTCCAGCTCACAATTGGTATCACAACGGAGCCATTGGGCTGGATGGAGGCAGTCGCTTCAACCTAACCTAACCTAAATTACTATCGTGAAACCGGCAGTTAGTTTCTGTTCTTTTTCAATTTAATTACTTATAAGGCTGAAAATATGTACAAACTTTAACATTAAGGAAAGTGTATACCAATTTATAAATTTGGCTTATTTTACTTGCATACTTACCAACTTTTATTTTTCTATTTTCTTAAAAAAATTATTTACACGCATATTTATTTTCAAACTCACCTGCTTCACCCACAGATTTGTGGTCATCACTTGGTTTCGTAAATTGACCTCGATGAGCTGGGAGAGCTTTAAGCCCAACCATACTGTCAGGGTTTCAGTGTTATTAACGACAGGACGTATGAGGCGATTGTAATTGCTCAGCAAGTCATCATAAAGACGCTTCGTATCTGGATTTGCCTCAAAACTGACGGGAGCTATGTATGAGAGAGGTTTTATGTATATATTTATAAGAATTCATTAAAAATAATATTTGAATAGCAGAGATAATTTTGCGAAGGAAAATAATGCATTATTGCAGAAATTACTCATAGAAAAATTTTATTTAATTGGTCATATACAGGGCAATTCTTGCCAAGATAGTAAAAAGTCTTACGTAAGGCAAACGAAAGTCAGATGGCAAGATAATTCGAAAGACTTTTGTTATTCTTTAAAAAAAAGCTCCCTCGTTCACCATTTGTAGTGAAAAGAAAGCCCTTGTTGTCATTTAGTTCGCGTTGCTCCAACAGTCGCAATGGCAGAGTTGACAAAGCACAGGCGTGTCATTCGAGAGATTCGAGTTCGAGTCTCGGTCTGCGGGATTTTTATTTTTTTTTATTTTTAGATTCTATTGTTTTAAAATATAACATTTTTAATTTCATTCTATTTTTAGAAACTTATTTTATGTAATTTTTCTTTTCAGTTAAATTTCTTTTTCTTAATTTAATTTTCTTTTAATTCTTAGATGGTCTTTTAACAAGAAAATATATTTTTTTTCATTTCATTTAATTTTAAGGAACTTTTTTATTGATTTCTTTTTTAAATAATTATTTTTTCTATTTTTAGTTTCATTTTCTTTTAATTCTTAAACTTTATTGTTTTAAATCTAATTTAGATTTTAAACCCGTTTTTTTACTTCTTTTTAAATTTACGTCTGTGGCACCCTACTAGGAACTGCTTGCAGAGCATTGTGTTATGCTCCCTGGCGGGGAGCATCTGCGCCTCGTCGTGAAGGTGGTGTTGAGGGGACATCAGAAGGCATCCTATCGCGGTCCAGAGTGCCGTGTTCTGGCATATCTGCAGCTTCATCCACTGCGTCCTGCTAGTCCCCGGGGACCACACGGGCGCTACATAGTTCAGGACTGGCCGAACAATTGCCTTGTATGTTGTCAACAACGTTTCTTTGTATTCGCGGCAGGTTCTGGCGGCTATAGACCTAAGGACCTTGTTTCGGCTCTGTACTCGGCTGACAATTGCGGTTGTATGCGCCGAGAAGGAGAACAGACTGTCAAAGATAACTCCGAGGATTTTTGGGTTATTCACCACCAGAATTGGGTCGCTGTGGACGTGAATATTCAGCTGCAGTCTGACCTACTTCGTCCAGCTGGTAAAAAGGGTAGCCGAGGATTTCGTAGGGAAGGGGTTGGGCTCCTTGCAGTGAAGAAGTGAGACAGTTTAGGACCGGCCGGCCAATTAGCTTGTATGTTGCCAACAACGTTTCTTCTTTTTTTCCCTTAGGTGCTGCATAACCGAGGTCTACTACGGCAGTTGAAATCCAACAACAAAGGCGCACATTCGGAAGTCATACTTGATGACCAGCAGGGCCAAGGGCTTCCCAAAGCACACTCTTCAAAAGCCACCCTTCAATACCGACTTACCAACGACATTTAGGTTTATGTAACTGGAACGATCCTGATTTATATCTCTATGGAGAATTTCTATGCCGTTACACCCAACGTTCCGACATATCGATCTTCCAGCTTTTGTAGGGCTGCCAGATATCTCCGCTACGAAACCAGGACACTTTGGTAAATCTAACACAACAACACCACAATTGGTTTTCTAAAAAGCTCCATTTATAACATTTTTCTAAAAGATTTGATGGAAGATTATAACTTTTACGGCACTGTACTTATAAGAACACGGGATTTCATGAAAAAAAATGTAAGTACAAGAAAACATTTAAAAAAAACAGTCATATTTTTCGTTGCTGTGAATTTGTTTCAAAACTTCTGACTTTTCCTTAATATAATTGTAAAACTCTGTACACGTATTTTTAGCGTATGTACTTATATTGAGCGAATTTCTTTCCTTAGTCAATTGATATTAAATAAGAGAAAAAATTTATCTTCATTAGAGTTACATATGGCTAGGTAGTTAGTTAGCGAGTTAGTCTCTCTTTTAAGGTACTATAACGTCAAAAATATAAACAAATGACAACTCTTCTGTGAAAGCGGGAAGGAATTCATACTGTCTATTTGGCATTTTCTAGGTGTAGTTAAAACACTATAAATACACATTTTATATTCTATAAATTTTGTCGCGAAAGCCTACCTTGGAAGTAAAGCACTCACGAAAACAAACGAGCAAAACAAACAAAAACAGCTGATGCTAATTTGGAAGGTCACTTTGCACTTAAAGGTATGTATGTGGGTATATCGATCATCAAATATTAGGAGTTTACTCGTACCCAAAAGTATCAAAAGTTTTAGAAAGTTTTACTGGTTTTGCGTTCTCGTCCCCGAAATCGAAAGAGCAAAATGTGATAGAGCTGGAAATTTCTGCTGCGAAAACTTGCAAGTAAGAACATCAGCTGATCACAAACACTTGTTTGTAAATAAACACAAGTAATTTTTAGCTAAAAAAAAAAACCGACTTCAACTCTCATATAAAAATATATATTTATATATCTCATGA
>NW_023468418.1:0-5962 GCF_013731165.1 Rhagoletis pomonella | reverse complement strand
ATAATAATAATAATAATAATAATAATAATAATAATAATAATAATAATAATTATATCTTTAATTTTAACTAACGGCACCAAATTTCACCAATTAAAACAACCCCATATTTTGTAAAAGTCGCGAGAATTGGAGCTTAGGGGATTGAAAACGAGCTGTTGTAACAGCATACAAATTTTCCTAATGGTAAATGATCTCGGATTGACAGTCCTTGGTCAGATGAGCCTAGGTTGTTCCGGTAACGTGGGCCCGATTGCCGTGGAAGCGTATACTAATACGGTGTTCACATGAGGCGATTTTACAGGCAACTTTTAGTTGAACGCAACAATCGCCTGGTGTGAACGGTCTTTCAACTAATCGCTTCCAATGAAGTTGGGGGGGCAGCCAACTATTGATCCAACTAATCGCCTCCAAAATTGCCTCATGTGAACACCGTTTATGTAGTTTCCTTGATATAACCTTACTAACGCATTCTACTAAACAGATCTCATCATAATTCTATCTATGCTGCGTTGGAACTTACCTCGTTATCCTTATTATTCCTTATGCCACGCACCAAATCCGTAAGGTTCTTGTCAAACATACGCTCGAAATTTCCTTTTACCTTTTTCAAAGCCATTTTGTATGCAGCACCTTTTCCACTCAAATTTAACAATGCGACAAAAACTTTTGCCTATTTATCCGAGATGTTCAGTATCCTTTGATAATTTGGATACTATGCTGATTTATAACAATTTTGGCTTTTGTTTTATTTTCAATGGCAAATTACATTCACACATTTGATGATGTCGACAATCTTTACTTTTTTATGATTGATTTTTCACTTTATAAAAGCAGTTTATTCCGTTTTCCTCATGGCAACAATTTACTTTTGTTATTATTTCATTCTTGTGAAGTCCAAAATTTATTTTAATTGCCACATTTGATTTCATGTATTAAATTAAATTAAAACAAATAGAAACAATTTTCTCAAAAATCTGGATTAACTTTCGCCCGACAAGTGAATAGGGACACGAATTTCGATACGACACGATACCCATCGATATTTTTGCATTTTGATACCGATACGTTTTACTTGACAGCTTTCAAACGATATTTTTTGGAATCGAGTAAAGGTTTTGTTTTCTTGGGTTATCCAGCTCTGGATCACGATCATTTCTTGCGGAAACGATTTGGATCATTCTTATTGAGTTTAGCAGCACTAATTTTATATTAGTAGCACGAAGAAGACGATATTATAAAAAGGACCCCACTAAATGGGGAAAAGTATATTTAAACGAAATAATATTCACTTAAATAAACATTTAACATTAAGGCGATTTATTTGAAACAAGTTAAAAGAAACATTGGTAGAGTATCTGTTTGTGTATACATTAATTTGTCAGTGCTACCAAACGAGACTTCCAAATTATCAGTGAAACAAAGCAAAGAAGGCTGCAAGTCGCGTTTTGAAACACCACCTTGTATAAATTCGCCTTGGTTTACACCAGACAATACTGCCAGTCCAATTATGTCAAAATGATGTGTTTGTAGTAAACACGGCGAATTCATATTACAAAAACACATCATTTTGACATAATTGTCTTGACAATATTATCCGGTGTAAACCAAGGCGAATTTATACAAGGTGGTAGCAAGAATACAACAAACGACAACCACGTGTATTTTGTATCAGGGTCAAAATATCAAATCTCAATTCGCCTCAAAGTTTATATGTATTTTGTTTTTGCTATTCATGGGCATGCTGTCAAATCAGTAAAAGGAAAAATAAAATACATGTAATGCGAAGGAAAGAAGAAGAAATCAGTAGATTGGACAACACCACCTTGTATAAATTCGCCTTGGTGATAGGAATGTTCGATATTTAAGAAAGTATCGATATCATGAATCGATTTATTTCATTCCATGTAAAACCGATATGGCGATATATCGGGCTGAACAATATCTATATCGAAAAAATCGATGTTAAAAATTCGACTCCCAATTGAATAGAATATTAAACCTGCCTATCAACTCACCTAATTGTGTTATTTCCAATTTGCATATTTATTGAGGATTAAAACGGCATGCCGAACGACTCCAGCGGTTTGTCAAACTTAAGAGCTAAATAAATCACACAAGCTGCTGATTAAACCTACTTTAGTATTTTCCCATACACTTTTTAGTAGATGAAAAATAAATTTCACCTTTAATATCGATATTGCGGGTAAAGTATCGATGTCTTCGACATGTCGACCTTGGAATATCGATTCAAAATTCGATTATCGTGCCATGAAATATCGATATTCGCGGGATCCCGCGTTGCGTACGGGAAAGAACCTGATTTTCGTCGTTTACTTAAAGCTCAGTTAGTCTAGACTTAACTTAATTTAACTTCCCGTAAGAAATCATCAATGATTACTCAACACGTCAACTTAAGCCAGAAGGAGGAATTTTTTTTTTTGTATTTTCTTTTTCAGCTCTTTAGCAGTTTGCCGCCTAAAATGCCACATCAAAAAAATTCATGCAAGCAAATAGATATTATACATATTTATTTTTATGAATTACAACAACGAAAGTCTGGCAAGCCTAATTCTCTCACCGCTCTCAATTTCCGTAAGGCCGTAACTTAAGCTGAAAATAGTCAAGAACGCAGAACGTATACTTAAACGCAGTCTGTATACGCAGAATTTTGTCGATTACTGGAGCCCTCAGTGTTGCTTACTACACTGTTGCCACTCATCAATGCCTTTTTATAAACTTGCCTTTTTAACTACAATTTTTCGTGCCATAATAGATCGTAGCTAAATATAAACTACTTATTTTTCAACAAAAAACCTTATTCAATAGAAAATTTCAAATATTTTAAACATATTTTGTATAGGAACTTATACCTTTTTTACCATCTGCTGACACGGAAAAATCTGATTTCCGCAGATTTCTGAGCTACGGGCTACAATTACAGAAAAATCCTGCGTTCCCACGACAGTCGGGTCTACGTAACCGGAACGACCCAGATTTATATCTGGCCAAGGACTGTCACTCCAGCAACACTCCCCAAAAAGTCTTTGTATGCTGCTACAACAACAACAACAGAAAAATCCTGCGGTGTTGAGTTTTCATTTACATGGCGCTTTGGTGACAGGTCGTGTCAGCTGACACGGGTTTACCTAACGGTAGGTTTACGTTGTTGACTAATTTCAGCTTAAAACCTACAGGTTCTCAAGTTTCTTACGGTAAGTTAAGTTTTAACTTACCGCCAACACAGTTTCTCATATTACAGGTTGGCCGAAATATTGAGTTAAGTTACGGAAATTAAGTCTAGACTAACTGAACTTTTATTTCAGCACGACAGTAGACAATGCCAATGTTGTCGAGTCGTACAATTTAGGGATTACTAGTTTCCTTCGTTTGGAAATCTATAAATTTGTTTTAATATCCTAATACGAAAAAGTTGTACTACTTGGCGATACAGTTTATGGATATTTGTTGATTGATGAGTTATCAAATATAGTGGATTATTTTAATTATTTTATTTGGTAAAATTTGTTTTAAATAAATACGCTAATATACATACATACATTTTACGATAAAGCAAAAGAAGGGAAGTATTTGTTACTACTTGTACATATGTAATGTCATCCAACGTAACATAAATTTATTAATGGATTATTTTTAAGACAAAAGATAAGGTAAAGTTATAGTAAAAGCTTTTTTTTAAAAAAGTAAAGTTTATTTTAACTAAAACGCTTAAATACTACCAAAAATTTACCATAGGACGTTAATATACTGCAAAAGTTTAATCTGGTTAAAACAAATATGCATACATATAAATATTTTTTCTTAATTTGACCATTTATTTACTTTCGTTTTTGGTTTATTTATTTGGTTATAATAGGATTATTAGTTTCGCATTCAGTTTTTGTATCCTATATCAAATAAAAGTATTTTAGTAAACATAGGGCCGTTTTCTAAGGTTTTAAATTTTATATGGCCTTTAAACACATTTTTTCAGAACAGAATCTGTGTTTAAAGGGTAGGTAAATTTTAAACCCTGCTTTAGAAAACGGTCCTCAAACTTTTTATTAAAAATTGCAGCCTGTCATTTTATCGCCTCAACCATAAAACAGTGCATATGTAAATGCGCAGATCTTTATATCTATGCCGAATTGTCATATAAAAAAGCATATATGTATTTAGTATCAGGCTAGGTTCCGCAATTGATTTCCGAGTGAATTCAAACAAAGTCACTGTGAATTCAAATTTTATGGTGTTGAAATTCCCACAGAAGTGATTTGCAGAACCTGCCTGAGTATGTATATGTATGTTCTATATAAAATAATTCCAAAAAAATTTCAACCTTCATTTAAAATAAAATTAAGTCTTCTGTAATCTTGAAAACGTAATATTTATACCATTCCCCAACAGGAGAAACCCATCGAATACAATCACATCAACAACAAGATGACTTTTCAGGTTCTGCCATAACCAAATTAAAATCTAAACTATTTGGTCTGGCAAATCCAGTTTTTATACCATCCCAACCATCTTCGACTTTGTATTCGCCTGATCGTATTCGTGCATACACCTCCTGTGTCACCATACGAAAGGCTTCTTCCACGTTAACGCCATTTCTGGCTGAAGTCTCAACAAAATGTAGGCCATGTTGCTTTGCAAAAGCCTGTGCCTCATCAGTGCCTACTTCACGCCGGCCGCCTGCATTAACAAGATCTAGCTTGCAACCAACTAACGCAAAAACAGGTCGATGTGGTTCAATGTGACGTTGAGCCTCCATCATCCAAAGCGGAATATGTTCAAAGCTAGCATAGTTAGTGATGTCATATACTAACAATACTCCAACAGAGTTTCGATAGTACGATTTGGTAATTGATCGAAAGCGTTCCTGGCCAGCCGTATCCCATAGTTGGAGCTTTATCTGCGTACCATCCTTCATTTCTATTAAGCGGGCAAAAAAATCCACTCCTACGGTAGGGTCCGATAGCTGCAAGATAGACAATGAAAACAGCATAAATACATATAAATATTTATATATACATATGTATGTATGTATGTATGCAATATACAGAAAAAGTGAACAATGGGGAAACACAATAATTAAAAATTATAGGAGCAACTTCACATACTTATACATATATGCATGCATGCATAAGTACATATTGCATATGGCTTATCAGCCCAGTAGGTTCAATTATTCTGCGCTATCATTAACCATGTAATAATTTCTCGCATCATTGTCTCTGATTAAATTATGTAAGTTACATGTTTTTTTGTTTTTGCGCTTTTAGTTTATTTTTATTGTTATGGAAGGACAATTACCTCTGCAAATTTGCCATCTGTAAAAAATTTGAGGAGCGAACTCTTGCCCACCGTACTGTCGCCAATAAGAATTAGACGAAATTGATAGTCGAAAATGGGTTCAACCATCTTGAAGCTTTTCCAATGATGCGTGTACTAAAATCTAACCGAGTGCAATTTTCCAACCCTTTATTCGAGAAACGGGTGTATACTTTTCTTAGTCACTTCCAGGGATACTCGTTTGCTTTAATTCACCTCCACATGGGTCGCAATATATGATTTAATAAATTTAATCTTTCTCAATATTGTTTCTATATAATTGTGATTAGTTTATTGTATATTCCGACTATCTGCACGCTGGCTTTGACTGTATTTTTAAAGTTCCAGTTTATTAAGAACAATACTACGTCGCAGAACAAATGACTTTCTCGGGTGTTTTATTTTGTAGAACTAGCACTTTGTTTATAAAATTTAGTGAAAATTATTTTTGTTTTGTTACTCATTTCGTCGTTTTCACATAGAACGTAAAATTTAATTTACGTTCTCTGATATTCCTTTTGATTAATCGATCATTAATCGAGAAATATGAAATGGGAAAAATCACAAAAAATGTCGGCTTGACCCAAGGCGAATTTATACCTATGATGGAAAAGTAGGCACAATAGTACCA
>NW_023468417.1:0-5962 GCF_013731165.1 Rhagoletis pomonella | reverse complement strand
AACTTGTGGCGACTTCAATGAAAATTATTAGTGCTACAGTCGACCATTTGCATTTTGTCATCAAAGTCGAAAAAAGTGAGATTTTCAATGAAATACGCAGTTTTATTCGATAATTTTTTCATTAGTTTAAAAATTCGATAAAGAAGATATATCATTACAGTAAATTTTGAGCCAAAGATAATGAAAATCGGATTAGAAATGCAGATGCTATGCAGCGAAATCTGCACAATTTATATATTTTTGTAAAGGGCACATAAATACCTTTGTAACTCGTCGTTTACGTCGATTCATGACGTCGTTTTTTGATAAATAACTGGGAGAAGTACCAAAAAACAAAAAAAAGGGTATTGTTTTCATTTTGAACGACTCAAAATTTGCCTATAAAATAATCTTTTAAAGATTTTCACTTTTCGTGTAAGCTTTTGTTATTATAATATGTTTTACTATACTTTTATAAATATTCATGTAAAAAAGATTAATATCGATGAAGAAAACGTGATTCAAAGCTTAAAATGTATTAAGAATTTTGAATCATAAATACTCTTTTGATATTTTTATACTACGTAATTATATGTAGGCATATTTTTGAAAAATTGTCCCTCATTTTGAATCCATATTTATGGTCACCGTACGTATAGAGGAGTTTGGGTCCGAGGGTCTACACTACCTGAGACAATACCTCGGTAAAGTTTTACCTTCACACGAAGTGTGGAGGCTCGGCCGATGTGTGTGTTTACTGACTTTTATTGTACATATAAATTTTTGTAAACTGGGGGAAAAAAATTTTTACATAAAATAATCAAAAATTTGCATAAAATAAATACTATTCTCGAGACTTATATATATATATTATTTTTTTTTTGTAATTGTAAGGTTACTTATAGTTATACATAGTTTTCTTCTTTCTGGTATGACATTATATTTCACTTAAAGATAGAAAATTCAAAAGGCAAAAAAAGTGGTACATTTTATGTGCTGTATAAGTGAGTATAACATGATGAAAAATTAGTCTTCCAGTTCCGTGGGGTGTTTTGACAATCTCGGAGGGTTTTTTGTGTAGCTTCCTTCTCAGTCTTCGAAACTTTCACGCGGCTTCGCTCGCGGTACCTGACCAAGGCGTGATCTGCGTCCATGCGGAGGACATAAATATTGCGTCTGTGCCAGCGGATTCGCCATTTGCGTAAATTTTTGTATGGTCGCTGTAGGCGCAGGTTTCGGAATGGATCTTCCGTTGTTGTCTCCTCGATATCTACGGCATGATCTAGTACGGGTTTTGCCGTGGTGATCTCATTGTTTTCGCCGCTGGTGGGTGGTGTTACTATGTCCCGGATTGTATCGCGTGTTTCGGTGGTCTCGTTGTTGTTGCTGTTAGCTGGTGGGCTGGTTATATCGCGAGTTTCACCAGGGCGTGTAGTGATCGCGAACAGAGGTTCGCATTGGTCTGGGTGTCGTAATAGGTGGTCCCTTGAAAATTTTCATGCTCAGGATACGCGGCTTGTTGAGTGGCCATGGGACTGCTTCGAAAGGAGGTCGCCATGGTGATATCGGCCGAGGCTCGTCAGGTGGTGTTGGTTGGCGATTCTTTCTCGATCTTTTGCGTGACGCTATCTTAGCTGTTTGCTTTTGAGTAGCTTTGGCCTACGGCTAGTAGTAGAACTCCGTTGGGTTTTGCTAGTATCGGGCGGGCTCGTGTAGTTTTGACTGTAAGTTGAAGAGGATGAAAACTTTTTTTTTAGCGGTTTTTCCTATGTTGGGTTAGTATGTCGGGAAGGAGGAAATAGCCGGTTAGTGTTAGGGATTCAAATTTTGAGCAGTAACATCGATACATCGATGTTTCGATGCATCGGAGAAAGGAACATCGAGGCGAAAATACATCGCCAGAGAAACATCGATATATCGATGGTTTCCGATGTTTTGCGATTTGTTAATTTCTAGTTAAATTTTAAGCAATATTGAATACTTTAATAATTATGAATGTATTTTCCTGTATATTATTATCCTTTCTATACCCTTTCTATTATCAAAATTACGGTTGTCAGACGTACTGATTTTATCAGTACAGTACTGATTTTTCAGCTCTTGTACTGATTTTATTCATTTCTTCAATCAGTACGCTAATGTCCTGATTTTTCAAAATGTTTACTGATTTGTACTGAATTTTCAAAATAGTTTATGAATTTCTTAAGGTTTTTACATAACGTTGGAACTTCCTTAAACTGTACTTTGAATAGTAAGAATAAAATAATTTAATTATAGTTGACATGTTTCAGATAATCTTTGATATGCCCAGAAATTAATACAACAAAAATATCAATCGTTTTATGCGCATATCGCCGGGTCGTTACTTAAGCTCTAGCCAGAATTGCAGCGGACGACGGTAAAGCGGTCGACGGTTAACCGCTGTCAAATTTAAATCTCACCAAGGCACATGGAATGGCTCATAATTACGGCGGCAGCGGTTTTACCGCCGACGTTTTTCGGTTGATTTAAATTTATTTCTATTTTTACCGCCCAGCGGAGACGGCACAATGTTGATTGAGTGTTGATTGCAGTAATTTTTGTTATTTTCGCAAGTTTGGATATGTTGTCATCCGTTGTTATTTCCAGAAAATTTAAACACATGCACGTACCGAAACAATATTTAATTTTAATAATAATTTTGAAATCAAAATGACAACTGGCATGCGCCGCAAATGTGTTTACTCTGACGGATTTCATTGCGGCAACTTTACAGCTGTTCACTTACCGCCGACCGCTCTACCGTCATCCGCTCTAATTCTGGGTAGAGCTTTACCAGTTGTGATATGATGGAGGTTAAATTATTTAAAAAGAAGGCTGACGTTTTTTTTTGTCGAGTGTTGCTAGTTATCTCGAAAATAACTGTCAGTTTAATAACAACAAAATTTAATACTCGAATGGATTTTGCCCATAATTTACAATCCTTATTTCACAATTTACTGATATTGAAAAGAGTTTTGCATACAAAGCATAGAGTTAGATAAATTTTTTTAGCGAATTCTTAAGGCTGGTTTCTTCAACTCAACTTAACTTAGTTTAGCCACTTTTTGGACTTAAGTCAAAAGTTAGCCTACGTTTTACACGGCTTATTCATGACTAAGTCAAGAAAATTGGCTTAACTAAGTTAAGTTGAGATGGAGAAACCAGCCCTTAGTCTTTCAAAGTTTTTGCGTAGTTGAAAAAATTAGTTTAAGCCATGAGGAAATATAGACGAAGACCTTAAATATTGGTACCTTTCCACAGTTTGACAAAATATGTATTTCTTGGTTTTTTTTTTTCAATACCACACTCAAATGAAGCAACTGAGAGGATCTTAAGTACAAAGTTTGCTTCCTGGCGAAAAGAGAGAAACCGGCTTCTAATAAAAATTTTTTTAAGTGAACTTTATATTAAAAGTAATTTTAAAATGAAATGTATAGAATTCTTTGACTATTTAAATACCGAAAATGGAAATGATCTCATTATTGCTATTCAAAAATGTCATAAATATAAAATAATTTATTGGCTTCTGTGTACACTCATGTTGAAATGAATAACACTTTTATTTTTTATGAACTATATTTTATTAATATACCAAAATAAATATTGTTAAAAACATCTACTACTTACATTAATAATTTGATACTTACATTAATAATTTTGCTTTGAATAAAAATGTACTGAAAAGTACTGATTTTTTAGCATGAAAATGTCTAACGTACTGATTTCGCGCTTAAAAAATCTGGCAACCCTAATTAAAATGCATACCATCGTAAGGTCGTTGGGGCCTAAAGATCCTAGGCCTGATCTTGTTGAAATTCTAAGGGTGTTTGGTTCTGTTTTAACGGCTAGGTTATTAACATTCAGAATGAATCCAACAATTTTATTGAGCTTGGGGTCGTTTTTTATGAAACATGTTGTGGAAAAGCAACAATAATTTACAAAGCTAAGAAGTTATAGCTGCTATTTGGGAGATCACCACATCTACTAATCAGACTTCTTCAACCGCGGTCACTGAGGAGATGTGGTGGTCTCCAAAATAGCAGCTATAACTTCTACATTTTGTAAATTATTGTTGATTTTCAATAACATTGTTCATAAGAAACGGCCTCAAGCTCAATAAAACTGTTGAATATAATTGTTATATAAGTCGGAGGTCTCCTTAAAGTCGATGTTCAAAACATCGGTAAAACTTCCATCGATGTGTCGTCAATTTCGCGATGTTAGCAAATTGTAAACATCGATGGCAAACATCGAAAACTGAACCGATATTATCGATGTTTCAAAAACATCGATGCATCGTTTGCATCCCTAGTTAGTAGTGTTCAAAAAATTGTATATTGGTGGTGAGCGTCCGTCTGTGGTCCCTTGGGTCGTTCGGCATTCACGAGTTTGACGGAATTCGTGGAAGCGTAGCTGAGGATGATATAGGGTCCAGAAAACTTGGGTGCGAAGTGTCCGATGGCTGAAAAGAGGGGGTGATCTTTCTTCATTACTCTGTCCCCAATGTTTGGCTTCCACGGGCGTCTAAGTAAGTCATAGTATTTATTTTGCTGTTTGGCGGCCGTGGCCAGATGTTTGGCGACCTCTTCACACAGCTCTGTTATGCCGGGCTGTGTGGTGGGAGGTTCTATGGGGGTTGGCCCGTCCGCCCGTGTTTGCTGCGGTGCCACGAGGCTGCGGCCAAAGTTTATTTCGGCGGTCGATGCTTGCGTATTTCCGGTATTTCCTGGTCTCAAGTTCGGTGGTCTTGTTGCGACCTTTGTCCGATCATTGTTTTACCAACCCGGTTGGCCCTTTCGGTTTGATTTGCGTGAGGTGCGTACGCTGCCGTTTACCGATGTTCGATATGGTGGTTCTGGAGACACGTAGCCAGGGCGGTCGAGGTGAACTGTTTGCCGTTGTCACTAAGAAAAACGGTCGGACGCCCGAATCGGTAAATTACCCTTTCTCGGAGGGCTTTGATTACGGCTGAGGCGGTGACATTTCAGACGGGTATCAATTCGATCCACTTGGAAAACTTATCTACCAAAACTAGGAGGCATGTGCTGCCCTGTTTGGAGCGCGAGAGGGGTCCGTGAAATCGGCGGTGACGATTTCCCATGGTCGTGAGCTCTGCATCGTGGCCATCAATCCTGCCGGGCGTCGTTGCTCCACTTTGTATGCTGCGCGCGAGAGGCACCTACGCACATAGTTGCTTACATCTCGATACATCCCTGGCCAGTAGTAATTTTCTTGAACGCGTTTGAGGGTTTTCCTGATCCCGAGGTGTCCCGCCGCGGCGGAGTCGTGGACTTCTTTAAGGATATTTTCCCTTTGATTAGCGGGGATGCAGAGCTTCCATTGCGGGGCCCGAGAGAGTGGATTTGTTGGTGCTTTGTGTCGGAACAGTCGATTGTTGATCCACTGGTAGTCGGGGTTTCGTCCAGGTTGCGTTTGTACTTGGTGCGTCTTCCTTTCGTACCAACTCGTACACTGGCTATAGGCGAACAGTAGGTCTTCTTCGGTACTGGGCGCTGGCAGCGGACATCGTGATATTGCGGAAGCAACCACGTTTAGAGATCCCTTCCGGTATTCGATCTCGAAGTTGAATTGTTGCAGCTCAAGTGCCCATCTGGCCAGGCACACGGAGAGGTTTTGGAGCGAGTGGAGCCATTTGAGAGAGTGGTGGTCGGTTGTTACGGTGAACTGGTAGCCTTCTAAGTATGGTCTCATTTCCCTCGAATTCCCCACAGGACGGCTAGACATTCTTGTTCTGTAGCAGAGAACCGTTTTTCCAATCGGACAGACTTCTACTGGCATAGGCCACAACCTTCTCTTGATCCGAGAGGCGTTGAAATAGGACCACGCCGAGTCCTTCTCCACTAGCGTCGGTTTGTAAAAAAAAAATTGTCGGTTGAAATCTGGGCAGCAGAGTATTGGAGCAAAGGTCAGTTTTTCTTTGAGCGCCTCAAATGCATTGTTC